>NC_051123.1:10699584-10999584 GCF_014839805.1 Manduca sexta
AAGATCAAAAGGAACTGCAACAGCGAGAACAAAACGTCGCGTCCGAGCGGCGAGCGGCGAGCGGTCGCAAGCCCGCATTGTCCGACTCCAAAGTGCCTTTAATCAACACAAAACTGGCCGATCAAACGGACGCGCCTCCTCGCACAAAAAGGAGAATATTAAACAAAACACATCGATCCGCGGCACCGCACGCCGCGGCCACCGCAACGGATTAAAAACGTAACGAACGCACAAAAATATTCAAATACAATACTAACAAATTTATACAAACTCTCATTAGGCGCGGATCGCGGAAGGCGACGCCGGGTAGCAGGGGAGACGGGGCCGCGCAGACCGGGGCCGGGGGGGCGCGGCGGCGGGCGCGGGCCCGATCTCGCCGACATTACAATCCACATCCAACGTACAAATATTATCTAAAATTCCTTCTCATTTATAATCCTTTTGTGTCCTCAGAGCGGTGTCCTCCGTCACATCCTACCCCCCGAACGCCCCCTCAGCCGCCCGGTGGGGTATTTTTATATTTTTAATCGCGTTGGGCATTATCCAAATGGACATTGGCGGCGACTGCCGTCTACATGATAAATTCTACTTTCGTTCGACACCCGCGCAATGTTTTGTTTCGTCCCTTGTGAGGCTTCCTTTATTGGCAAAAAAGGAATCATTAATAACCGGTAGATTTGTCCTTCTGTGAATGACATTGGTACTATTAAAAAAATTGTCGGCGGTCGGCGGCCCTTTTTCCTTGAACTGTATTCGCGTCTAATGAAAATTGATTGTGGCAATCTGCGATCGTTTGATGCAGATCCGAAGCGCGGTACGAAGACACCGCGCTATTCTTTTCTGAACTTGATCGATGACATCGAGTCGAGCAATTAACTTTTTCTAAAGCCTCAAAATATATTCAATTGTATTTTTATGCCACAAAAATGAGACTAAAAGTTAGCAATTAGTATTGGATCCAAATTGTCGCAGATGAGGAAGTGACATCACTCACTACGTCCCTCTATTGACATCAATTAACAGAATAAGAAGATATACTCAATTACACACATTTCTCTTACTCCATGCATTTCCTAATGCTATAGAAAATATCACTATTTTGATAGCCGATTCTGCTCCATCCTCCATCTACGTTCTCATTTGAGTCATTAGTACAACGGCCATTAGTGGCCCGGACAAAAACTCCGACAGGTGTATGTACCCGACGGGGTGCACTTCGATTGCAATTACACACCACCTGAAGAAGCCGCTTTCACGATTAGAATTTTAATTAACGAAAAACGTACAGACATAAATTGATAACCTCCTTCTTTTTTTGGAAATCGGTTAAAACTGCATAATATGGGCTCCACTCCATTACCAAGAGACAGTCTGATAATTATTCTAGTAGTATTTTATTATAGTACTAGTCATAATCGCCAAAACAGTTTGATTGCTCCAAAGAATCGAATGCAGTACAAGATTATTCACAGACCAAATACGTCACTACTACATAAAAAATTTAAATCACATAACAAACTCCACCATAGTATAAAAACATTCAAAAGACTCAAAACCAATGATACACCAATAAAGTACGACAGAAATCCCTCCATTAATTTGTTCGCGCGGTCGGCTGCACTTTTTCATACAAATACACTCGGAGAATATAAAAAAATATAAAAAAAAACACTTTTCTATATGCAAAATAGTCTGACCGCCGTACAAAGGGATCTATACGATTTCAATTTAATACATTGGGGTGTATTTATGTCCTATTGGTCGGTTGGATCGGCAAATTCGGGGATATTTAAACTTTTCCTTACGAATTTTATGTCACGGAAGATATTGCTCGTGTTTAAAACGCTGGGGTGGTTTCCCGGTTATTGTTTCGTGCGGTCTTAGTTTTTGATCGATGGGCCACTTTCGTAAGCCTTTGATTTATTTTTTTGAAGATTTTTCGTGTATTTCAACATGGGATGTTTCAATAAAACTTTTATGTTTATATGGTTAGTAAGATTACCGAGGGTCCATCATTCCCCGCCTTCCTCAATTTTTTTTCCTTTCTTGACTATAGTTAAGGGAAGTTCTTTGCCATCGTAGAAGTAGTTGTTATAACGTTTAACTCGTCAGAGACGTAGCACTTTACCAGATATTTAGACGAAAATGGTTTAGGCTAAACTGGTGTACCCTACACTAATAATATTATATAGAGGATGTATGGCTTTTCTGTATTATTATTTTCTCCATATTTTTGCGTGATGGACTTTAACACATTGATATCAAAACCGATCGAGAAAAGTCCTTTTATATCCAAGAACAACAATATCTATACTATACGTAGTAAGTACCTTAATGTCAAATTTGTCATAACGTCAGCTTGGTTGACTGCATAAAAATGCCTTAGCTTCCAATATAAAACACGTAGACTCGAAACGTTTCAAATTCCACAAGGTTAATCGTATAAATGCACGCGCACGTGTATCCGAAAGCTTACCAAATGTTTACGAATAGCCGGCGGTGCGATGCGGAAAGTGCGGAAAATTGCGAAAATTGCGAAAAACGCGGAAAGTGTCGAGCGACGAGTGTCGATGGTGGACGCGACACGTGAGGAATTGGCCGCCGACGGTAAATGCCTCGATCGGAGTGTTTTGATACTTGGCCCAATTATTTTGCATATCGTCGTATCACCTGTATTATTTTATACGAGCCAGCGTCTCAAGTCGTTTGCTACCAAATGTTCATTATTTTGTTGAGTATTTAGTTATTGCCTTTACTCGATAATGTATACGAAATTCTAAAATTTGCAATATTTTTTTTTTTACCTTGGTCTTGGTTTTTTATAGTGCTTAATAACCAATACAAATAAATTATTTTACCAATAAACAGCATCATGTCTGAATATTATTTATCTTATCTGAATTAGCGAAATTGGGAGCGAAAGCGTTATAAAATATAATAATAATATAATAATATCAGCCCTGTATTATATACTTGCCCACTGCTGAGCACGGGCCTCCTCTACTGCTGAGGGGTGAGGGTTATAAAATATGAGCAAGTAATTTTGGCGCATATAAATATGTAGTATTTACTTAACAAAATATATCCGACAATTCCTTTTTAATCGTAATCTCATTTTCTACAGAAAATTTATATTATAGAGCTTGAAGAGGCATAGGCAGGGTTACACAGTGAGCAATCCAATAGATTCTAGACGATGTCCATTCTTCCCTCAGCATCTTTTTTTGTTATTGCTGTGAATGACGAGACGAGCTTGCCGTTCGCCTGATGGTAAGCGATACGACCGCCCATAAACAGTAGAAACACCATCCAACACCTTGACATACAAAATATTGTTTGGTATTTCACTGCATTAAGTTACTTTAAATATTCTATCGTCCAACGATCAAGCACGCTCGACCGCGGTATGGTTTTATCGCACCGCACACGATCAGTTCGACGCGTCCGCTCGCCGGTACGTTCGCTCCTTTTTCCCGCAAACCTCCTTTCGACCGCCGCGACCAAACTGTTTAATGATTTGAAAAACGTGTTCTATCAGCCTTTACTCTGTAACAACCGAAAAAAGCCGACAACAAAGGGTTGCCAGCGCAAATATAGACTCATTGGTTCGGTCGGCATTTGAACGATTTTGGACCTTTCGAATTTAGAATCAAAGTTCATTTTTAGTGTTGCGGTAGTTTTTTTGCGCAGATCTCATCACCAATTTATTATATTTTGTCCGTACGGGAATTTACGATTATTTGGAGTGTTGATGGCGTGCGGGCGATTGGGCATTTCTAACGCCGATGTGATGTATGAGGCGGCGGTGTGTGCCCGCCGCGCGAATGTATGGGCCGCGGTTCGATTTAAATCATCAATGTTTTATTGTTACGTTCATACAATATATATTTTTTGTTTATATTACGTGTTTTGTACGTTCGGAGGGGACTTTTCAATGGGACTCAATCGGTTTGTTGGGAAAAAAATATTATCGAAATTTAGGAAGTTAAGTTACGATACTATAAATATTTAAAATTTTAGGTTACCTCTACACTCACATTTATTAAATACAGTCTATAGTTAAATGTAAAAGATTTTTGGACTGGAATAAGTCGTTTTTACCTTCATATTACCTTCTCAGGCAAAGAAAAAGGCCGCTTCAGTTTGTCACTAGGTTGGCTCCTTATAAGCAAGAGCTCCTTTGGGCAAGTGGTCAATGTTTATTTCTGGTGCCAAATGGTATTTCGTTAGTACTGATATGTTCTGGTTTGAAGGTCATCGTAGCGAGTCTGATCACTGTCTCAGAGTGGCGAACAATAATACGTGGCGTCTAGAAATTTAAAATTCGGTTGATTTTCTTTTATTCATTATTGCTTTGAATGACGAGACGAGCTTGCTATTCGCTTGATGGTAAGCGATATGACCGCCCGTAAACATCAGAAACACCAACACCTTAAATTACAAAGTATTGTTTGGTATTCCAGAGCTCGCCATACTGAGACATGAGATGTTAAGTCTTATTATGTCCAGTAGTTACACTGGCTACTGGCTGACTTTGTTCCTACTGTTAATGGACTAATAATGGACAGTCTTATAACCAGGCGAGCGTCTAGCTCGTCTCATCGTTCAATAATCACACATTCCAAACTACAACCCAAAAATAAACACTTACCCGTCAACCCTAACAAGCTCATTGACCTTACATTAAATAAATAAATTAATAACATAACCAAACATGTCCCGCGTCATCCGTTAAGTCAATAAGGGTAGAAAAATAAAAAAACGCGAAACACAATTTTTGTTCGGTGTTGGAAAATATTGCGAGACGCGACACGGGCCATCGGCTCTCGGCTCGCCAGTTCCTCTGTTTAATTAAAACAAACCGAATATAATATATGGTAGCAGTTTTATACGCGCGGTTTAAAACGACGTTTTATAGATGAGGTCGGTTGGTACTGTTTGTTTACGATTCGTTGGGGCGAGAAATTTGTGAGTTTTCAGTGAGTTGTGCGTAGTTGTTTTTAAATTTTTATCATCATTTTGATTGCTATAGTGGTGTAGTTGTATTACAGTTAGATTGCAGTGCTGAGTTCTTGTATTTGATCTCCTGATGAGGGTCAAAGTGGTGTTGGGTTTTTCTTTCTACTCAGTCTAAATAAATAATTGGCTCCGGAGTCAGGAATTGGTTCCACGTAATGGCGATAGGCTCGCATCCTCTCACATCACGGGAATACACACGACGGAATATGGATGTACCAGTTGTGCCCCATCAGGGGTATGTTTTGACACATTATCTTTCATCAATCTACCACGATTACACGAAATAAAAAAATAAGCTATGATTACGTAGAATGGAGGGAATATCCTTCATTAAAATAAACTAAATATAAACAAATATCTATAACATAATTTTATCATAGCAATTACATTTGACAGTACCTCAACTGGAAAGTGCGTAACTTTCCATACTTAATTTAAACTCGAATTTTCTATAAAAATACATTCGAGTACGCAATGACTTCCAGTAGTAACATTAAAAACACTCACGATAGGGGAGTTTGAATAGAAAAATATATTGTATTATTAATTTATTCTATACTTGTGCGTGATGTTTAATATGCAAGTCGCGTACGGCTCTCTGGGGTGTCCTAGTATTGTTTACTGTGACGTGCGTTCTGTCACCCTGGTGTATGAAATGTGCCTTTTTGTAAAGAATACGCTAAACTTATATCTAATGTTATAAATGCGTAAGTTTGTAACAAGTTTTAATGTTAAAAAAGTTACCCAATACGTACTTAATTTGAGTTTATTTATCAGGGATTTCCGGCAACCGAATTGATATTGATGAACTATGAGATAATCAAGGGAATATCTTCTTATCTTGCCGGTAGATTGAGGCCAATAAGGGTCAGATTACGGTGCATCTATCACAATACCGTGTACATTGAGACACTGGATGGTAAGCGTCCTTATTGTTCATTAATATTAGCAACAGCTCCCGAACTTTCAATTTGCGTTTTATTACTCTCAGATATTAGATATTACGTCGAATAATGCCAATAATAAACCATTTCCTTCAAAGCGGAATACTTTTAGATGCGGCTATAATCTAGTTGGTTGCGGAACGGACCAAGCCGAGACGAATGTCCGCAGGTTCAAATCATAAGGACACACACCTCTGACTTTTCTAAAATTATGTGTGAATTTTTTGTGAATTATCGCTTGCTTGAAGGAAAACATCGTGAGGAAACCTGCAGTATATATTTTTGTCTGTATGTTATCGATTTTCTAAAAACTACTAAACAGATTTTTATGAAATTTGGTAAAGAGATAGTTTAAGACCCTGGGAAGGTTAGGCTGCTTTATATCCCGGGAAAATATAAGCAAATTATTCTACAACACTAACTTTAATACATATATAAAATCACGACTTTTTCTATGTTTTTTAATCTACTGAAAATTTTCCGAAAAAATGTCGTTTAAGTCAATTAACCTTTCAACCATCGATATATAGACAGACAGGTGGCGCTTAGTATCTCCAATTGCCCATCTCATCAACCAGTGGTTAACACACATACGTGTACACCGCGTAGAAGGTCCACAATCGCTGAAACGAAATACATCGGGGTCAGAACGGTTACACCGTTCGGCGGCCGTTGACATTTCACCTTATGTACGGAAACATTTGCCGAAACAGATACAGCGATGTAGATATCGCGCGGAAGTGTCAACAGATTTTTTACGAAGTAGAAGATTTATTTCGAAGATATGCGTTCGAAATATGAATATTTGACGCATGAATAATTTAGTATTTTTTTTTTATTTGGAATAAAAAATACAACTGTAAAAAATTATAAATCATATAAACTTATTAAATAGGTACTAATTATTGTACAACCCACATCACTGCCCCTATATTATATGTACCCACATTGAACAGTAATCCGCAAGTCAAAAAGTATTTAAGGGCCAAAATAATCACATTAACTTAAAATGAACCATTAATTAAAATTAAACCCTGACCTTTAGTCACGTGACCATGAAGGCTGCAAAGTCTTCGAAACGTCGGGAGAAAACCAAAACATTAAAACCGCGATAAAATCCGAAAAATAGTTTAATTTTCGCGTAAACATAAGGTATCATTATGAACAAATAAAATAGTAATTGTGACATCACAATAAAAAAATTACGTCAAATCCAAAAACCTCTACCACATCCAGCCCACCTACATCCCTGCACCAATAAATAATGAACCGGCTCGCCTATGACCGCGAGTTCTCGCGCGGTGATGAAACGGTGATCAATATTAACACCAGGCCGTGGGACCATTGTAATTTGTATTGGTTGTAGGCCCTGATTGGTGATTAAACTGATGAGATTTTTCTACACACAAGCTTTTCGCCGTAAATATTCCGTCACATGATGTGATAGGTAATTATAGGTAATAATAGATCGCTTAGGAGGGGATCCTAATAGCCAATTCGGGTACAAGTTTCAGGAAGAAAACTTAATTTAATTAGACTTTTTATTGATAACAAACGGCGTGTTTTTGGCTTATGTCCAATATCAACTGATGTCGATGAAGATTACGGCCGAATGGTAAATCTATTTATGCTATTTCTGACAAAAAGAAATCTCTTGTTAACGAGCTTGTATAAGCTAAGCTTATATACCTATTGGACCGGTCGATAAATCTCTCATTAGGTTTGAGGCAACCGCATCTGCTAAATAAAAAAATATTTTACTAATGTGTCATGTACATCGTGGCGAATGGTCCATATGATCAGATTCCTGCCGACTTCCCTTAATGTAGAACTAGCTTTTGCTCGCGGTTTCGCCCGCATGAAGGAGTTTTCCGGGATAAAAGTCGCCCTATATATTTTCCCGGTATTGTCTATAACGTTTCCAGGTTCCTAAACTTTAAACCATACCAAATTTCATAAAAATCCGTTCAGTAGATATTGAGAAAATCGATACCATACAGAAAAACAGAAAAGGGAGTTTGTTTTATAATATGTATAGATTAAATTAAACTATTTTACGGATTTTATTGCGGTTTTAATATTTTACTTTTCTCCCGACGTTTCGAAGACTTTGCAGCCTTCATGGTCACGGGGGGGACTGAGGTGTTGTTCATCCGTAAAGTCAAAGTTACAATATCTACCTACATTTTATAAATATACAACTTTTTAATTTTTTTTAGCCGTTGGTGGTCTGATCTACACAGAATGAGCTCACAGTGTCTTGAAGTCTGGCAGCCGATCTTTTGGGTCCCGATTTAATTAAATGTACAACTGGATCCCAGGCTTGTGGAAGCTTTCAACCATCTTCCCTATTAAAATTAGGATATCCGTAAAATATTTTAATTTAAATGTCTAACATTCGCGTAAACATAAGAAATCATTATGTATAGATTATCTATAGAATCTAATTATCAGAACAATTTGCAGACCGCATTTATGAATATCAGTACGTATTGTGTCGGGCTCTCTTTCGGAAAATTTCACCTTTCTCCACTGGTTGTCATAAACAAACCGACGCAAGCACAACCGTCGTTATTTTTACGATGTCCCAATCATCAATATTAACAATCGTCACGCGGAACAGGTTGATTAGATTATAGCCGTGATTGACGTGTTGGCGACGTGTCGGTCGCCGGTTCGACGTGATTAGACGTAAATATTGGAACGGTTTTTTTTGGGGCGAGTGATTCGACCTTTGCAATTGCTATTGTGTAATGTTAATTGACGGGACCCATGGTTTGATTATATTTAAGGTTATATGCGTAATGGTAGACAGAGGGCATACAGAAGTCCGAAAAGAAGTATTATACGTTATAAGAGGAAACATCTTATATAATTATCTTCATTACAAAAGTTGATTTTGTGGTAATAAATATAACTTTTCTACTTTTATCTGGCTTTTTACATTTTCAATGTGGGGTCAATACAAACTCAAACGTGTTGAAAAAATATTTGGCTTAGTTTTACGATAGGCCGTTTTTCTGTTGCTGTCTAATAAGGATATAATTCCGAGTAAATAGTGCTAGAAAAACTTATAAATTCTTGCCCGCCCTGAGAATCGAATTTAGGACCAGTCCATGTATTTATGCTGTCACTAAGCCAAGGAGGTAACAGATAGGTACACAGAAGTAAAGTAACTAAGTATGTATAAATAAATAACCATAAAGAAGGTTGACAATTGAATGAAGATGGCTGTTAAACTAACACGTATCTACACTGCATAGAAACATGCACTCCCACCCTCAAACACTGGAATAATGGGGGATATGAAGAGTATTAAGACGCTCTCGGAGCTCAGTGTACGTAGTATACTAAAACAGTCTATAATACAGTCTATGCATGTTTGATGATGACATATCTAATCAGCGCCATTGTGAGAACTGTTCGCCGGCTTTCAACGGGCGTTTTAATGAAATATTAGTAAAATAAAGCGGGGAACCTCTGATATTTTCATATGCAAATTGTGTCGCATACACACCGACGAATGCACAGCGCGGCCGGTGCGTCTTCAAAACCAACTACCGCCAATAAATACGCCAAAACAGCAAGGGCCAGTTTCGCGTGAACGCCCCCACGCCTCCGTCGAGGCGCTGCACTCGAAAAATTAAAGGCACAGCCAAGCGATTTTGAAGCGAAAGGTTAACTATTTTCCTGTCTTTTTGAATTCAACCTAAATCGCGTTCGTACCAAGTGAGAGCTTAAAACTAATACATCTGGGTGGCATGTGAGGGGTGGCGCGGCGCTGCGGGGGCCGGGGGGGCCCGGCGGAGATGGGGCCGGGGGGCATGCGAGGGGGTTAGGTGCCCCGATGGGTGGGCTGCAGGTCGGTGTTAATTATTCACATTTTAATTTACGGAGCCCCGGCACCGCTGGCCAGTCCGGACCGGGGAAAAATGTCTTGCAATCGTTCGACATTTCAACTATATGAAAACGCTCGCCGCTATGTGTACATACCTCCTGTTATATTCGGTTAGCGTTCCTTAATTAACGTTTTATTCGTTTGTTTACCGCTCACAGTAAGAAAACTACCGAGCGGATGTTTGTACGTGTTATACGGATGGCGGGTGATGCAGTTATTTTTTTATGCAACTTAATGTGCAGGTCGCTTATGTGATGGCAAGGGTCAAGCTTGTTTATTAACCCGTCATGACTTGTCAAAATTTTATTTTCAAATATGTACAGGTAGCTGAATGTTTGCCGCCAAACATTGACAGCTACGCGTGTGACGGAAAAATAACCTTATTATGTAGTATATAAGGTTATAATCCCGTGACACACGCAAATGTCATGTAGCTGTCTTGGCTCGCCGGCGAGCCACGAGAGACCAAGAGTTAACAGTATGCGTAGTCACTTTGAATTCATTTAAAGCATTGCCACACGCTCCATATCTTGGTGTCTTCAATCACATATTAAGTTCCACAACGATCGGTAAATATAATTTAACTTTTCTTAATTGTCGAAAGAAGCGTTAAGAGACCATTAATTATCTATACCATGGAATCCTTCCAAAGATCACCACGTCAGTCCCTTCATCAAATCTAAAGCTTCAGTGTTCGACTAAACGCGAGCACTTTATCGCAAACGCAATTTCAGTTTTCAAAAGTCGAAACATTGCATACATCCCGAAAAAGAACAAGGATCATACGGTGTTAAGTGAAGTCTTCCCAAATCCACAATGCCAGAAGAATTATGGATGCGTTGCTGAACTTAAAGGGAAAGAATAGGGATTAAACGAAGAGTTATTTGGACCTTGGGAAAAGTCATTCACCATACGTAACACAACAGGAAAGTGTCACTCCCTATCGGTTATCCTTGATAATGCTTCGATCAAGCTGGCCCAATCATGTTGTAGACTAATTGCTATAGCGCTCTGCTATTCTTAAATTCTAATGTGAAAATGTTCTACTGTACGATCATCTTTTTATAATCACAGCAAAGTGACCACACTGAACCTGATGGTAAGTGGAGTGGGGTCCAGTAGAATGTCGTCTGACGAGAGATGATTACCCCCCAACAGTCGCCACAATTATGCCGGCCTGGTGGAACCTGATATTCGCAGGCTGATCCCGGAACGCGACACACTTATGGGTGCCACTTTGATAGGTTTTAACACCTTGTATACGGTGAGAGATGATTGCCCCCCAACAGTCGCCACAATTATGCCGGCCTGGTGGAACCTGATATTCGCAGGCTGATCCCGGAACGCGACACACTTATGGGTGCCACTTTGATAGGTTTTAACACCTTGTATACGGTGAGATGATTGCCCCCCAACAGTCGCCACAATTATGCCGGCCTGGTGGAACCTGATATTCGCAGGCTGATCCCGGAACGCGACACACTTATGGGTGCCACTTTGATAGGTTTTAACACCTTGTATACGGTGAGAGATGATTGCCCCCCAACAGTCGCCACAATTATGCCGGCCTGGTGGAACCTGATATTCGCAGGCTGATCCCGGAACGCGACAAACTTACGTGGGCTACTACGGTGGGTTTTAACACCTTGTGTAAGTTGGTCGGTATCCGAACGGATATAAAATATTCTACCACCAGCAAAAATCCTACAATGGTATTATATCACTAATATTGTTACTGCCAAAGTTTATGAACATATGGATTTACATACTTTCATACCGATACGAAGGTATTGAAATCATTACCTAATTGAGAGCCAATACTTAAATATCCAAAAACCTGCTCTAATAGTACCAGCATAGGCTTCATTTATGAACGTCACCCTTTTCCACTGGTGCCTATATAGAAGCTAGACGTTCCTAGAACCACCCACACTCTAGATTTCCCTTTAAACTATCGGTACCGAGAAATACAGAGTTAATCAATTCCCACATGCGTGACGTCAAATATAATATTGAAATAACTGGAAACGTATTTCTCATTGAAAAGTGTGTTGTTTTTCTTTGGTTAGGAGGAAATTCAATGTAAACTGAGTTAGAGTATGACAAATTATTTTTTTGTAATACATAACATCAAGAAAATTATTCCTTAAACAAACATATTTTACTTCTTACTAATATTATGATTGCGAAAGTTTGTGATACGTTCGGATGTTTGTTAGAAGTAAACGCTGAAACGGCTGCACGGATTTGGATGAATTTTGGCACAGGGATAGACCATGGCCTGGACAACACTTAGGCCACTTTTTCTCCCGTTAATTTGCTTCCATAGGGACATATGGGATCTTTAATCAAAGTTTACAAATAGATGGCGTTGATGTATTGGAGGCGTTATAAATTGCTACGGTGTTTTAAGGACTTTTGTAGTGGGAAAGCCTTTGCGCGTAAATCAAGGTTCAAGGTTCAAGGATCGTAGGTTCCATCACTATACTTTTCCCTTAACCGTGCTCGAGACACTGTTCAAGGCTTGCCGTATATTTGCCACCTGAGGCTGTATACAATATCTATCTACAATCGTTAACGCTAAAGTTATGTATATCCAGTTCCAAGAGGCCGGCATAATTGTTTTGACTGCCTAGGGGTAATCATCTCTCGTCGGTCGATATTCTACTGGACCCCATTCCACTTACCATCAGGTACAGTGGGTTCACTTTGTCGTCTTCGTATAAAAAGTACGAGAATTACATATCGTAGCTATAGATTTATTGATAGGATACGTCATTCCCATATATTTTTGTTAACTATTAGCGTTGACGATTGTAGAAAGGCGTTTTTGCGACCGCTCGTGACACCCAAGAATTGTTGCTTCTAATTTTCTTTTCTTTAGGTAACTTATTAGACCCACAGCCCTTGAAGTATTTTGGCAAAGCCACTATGCAGTGTCGCTAAATTCTTATTTGGATTGGATCCTTTACGAAGTTTCTTATAAGAAAAAGAACCTATCTTACTTGTACTTTTAGGTTTAGCTATGATTGGATTGGCATATGTGTTGAACAAAAGTTCCCAAATAAAATAAAGAGAAAAATAATACAACGTTAACCTAACAAGAAATAAAATGGGTATTACTAATGTGATCACGTTTGATACATTCGGAAATTAAATAAGCATTTTGTTTAAACTCGTGTGTGTATCAAAGGCCCTAAAGTCACATGATAAGCACCCTTTAACCGTACCAATACACTAGTGGAACGCACGATGACGTTACATTATTCAAAAGGCACATCAAAAACAAACAGAGTATAACCCCAAACGTATTAGAAACATCACCTTTATGACGCTGCATTGAATAAATGCGGTTCGTTCAAAACATCTCCTATCCCGCTCGCACACAACCAAAACGAAAAGGACGCAACACCCAT
The DNA here is from genome assembly GCF_014839805.1 of Manduca sexta. Lineage (NCBI taxonomy): Eukaryota > Metazoa > Arthropoda > Insecta > Lepidoptera > Sphingidae > Manduca > Manduca sexta. Next base: position 10,712,862 of record NC_051123.1, read on the forward strand.
TCGATAGAGACGACAAGAAAGATCAGAATTGGGATACATTGCCATCTAAATAATTCAAACGTGTATAGAGTTCGCTACGTGCGTCCGCCGAGCCGGTACCGTCGCTTATGAAACCAACAGCGACTTTATTCCTCGCATAGCAAAGTACATTTTCGACTAACAAACAAATCATCACCGCTCAGTCTGCTTGCAAAAACGTACAGACTTTTTACAGGGCCCTTATGCGAAATGTCAATTCGGATCGGGCGGGCACGCGACGCGAACAGGAACAATGGCAAGTCGGGAACATATGACAAGATAGGAAACGATATGTGCAAGATGGCTAATAACCGAGCCGAAGCCGGGGCCGAACGGGCCCGCGGATTTGCGATGCAGATGAGTTTTGCCTCTTTACTTTTTAGGGTTGAATTTATGGCGTGTATAATGAGAGACCGCGCCGGGGCCCGTTTGCGAGATGTAAGAGAGAATCGAAACGCTTCCATCTATGGAGGCAGAGAGTTTCGTTTCAATCGTGTGCTGGGGATTGCGTGTTTCTTTTTACTATTCCGTTGGTGAATGCATCGTATGTACATTATCTTTGACTACCCAAGTTTCAAGTTTCAAATGGCAAATTTTACTTACTTTTAAAATTAGTCGGATGTATAAGTTTAAAGTTAGTTTCTACTATCGTTCCAACAATAATGAACTATGTATATACCTAAACAAATTCTATAAACGTATATGCGTAAACTAGAACTGAATCTGAAATATCCGCGTAAGAATTGACTATCGTAAATATAAACTCGAAATATTTCACAAAATTCAATGAAACACCAGTAGACTGGTACACCGTATAGATAACCGAAGATCTGAAACGTCGATCTTAATCTTATCAAGGGGGCTGACCCCCCAAGGGTCGCTCATTAGGGTGAAAATTAAGGCGTTGATTTGCACCCCGAGCGCCTTGCGATTGATTGAAATTATTTATTTAGCCTTTTGGATTGGTATCGGAGCATCTTTTTGGGGGGTGGTGGGGTTGGCTAGGGGGGTCGTTTGGTTCTTCGCGAATTTCCCGAAACGAATCGTCTGTTAATGCACGCTAAATTGTGTTAAGTTACTTGTTTATTAATCTTAATATACAGCTATTGAAAGCTATGAAAACTGACGTTCAACTGGGCTGCAATCAATTTGCCATTATATATGTATGTCTGTTAGATTATAGGGTTTTGCGATCATAATAAGTAGGAATTTCGCTGTTTTATATATTGTATATCTATTTTCACGTGTCGATATAATATATTTACAAGAAATATGTTAATGCAAATCATGATATGGAAAAAATATGTAGTATTACACATTGGTGTTTTGCTATTTTACGGTAGATTAAGTAAGCATCACATAAGCGCAATTTTTTTTTATGACAATCTTCCCAATGGTCGCTCTTTACAATATTAAAACTCTTTGGATCTATGTAATTGTACACTAAATCGGGCCCTGGCTGGTCGGCCATTCAAATATTCAAATATAGAATCAAACATTCCAAAACGGCCAGCATTATTAAAATATAATTCTAAATTCAAAAATAATACAGATGGACCGCAGTTTTTAGCCGAAATGAACATTTTTGGTAAATTCCGACGTCGAGCTACGCCAGCCGTAGTTACTTAGCGGGAGACTTACTCAATTTGCGTCTCGTGGCTCGCTTCACAGGTTCGCATTAGCATATTTTTGTGACGTCCCGTGCAGGGGTGTATTCAGAGGGGGCGGTAGGAGGTCAGTCAGTGTTTATTTGATTTGCGATGATGGTTATTATGAAGCATTTGAAAATCGTGACTTTTGCTCACAATCTATAAATTTATTGGTTAATCAGTGAAGTTTGTTATTACACATGGATTTGCATTTTAATTATTATTTTTATAATAGAATCAATCTTTGGGTTGGCCCAACCTGAATGTTAAGTCTTAAAATTCAATGTGTAAGAATTATACTACAATTCAAATGCTTTGATTCTTTCATCGACTTTCTGATCCGTCATACAAACATGTGAAAATTGTCTTTATTTTATGGTCAGATGAAGTCAATTAAAATAAAATTAACCCCCCAAAGACCGATGCCGAGTGCGTTCAAGTCGTGGCGCTATATCAAAGGGCTTCAAAAATACACCCACACACATACACATATTAAGTTTGGAACGTGTAAGAAGTGCGACTGAATACTAATCACAAGCGAAGATCAAGTTATGTAGAGCCGACGTTACGTCAATACTCGTCTAATACATTTTTATTGCTGCCTCGGTGGCTTAGTTGTAATTGTATATGGTACAAGTACGACTACCGCGCCATGGCCTTGGGTTCGAATCCCGGGCCGGGCCAAAATAATTGTGACTGAGTTTTTCCATCTTAAAAATTACCCAATCGCAGCTCGGAGTCAGGAATATGACGGTGTGATACCCTCGTGCCTCGGAAAGCACGTAAAGCGTTTGGTCCTGCGCCTAATCTCTCTCCGGTAATGTCGGCTTGCCGTCTCACCGAACTATGAGAGTGAAGGAACAGAGAGTGCTTGTGTATTGTGCACACACTTGTGCACTATAATATATCCTGCGTACTTGGCTGATCTTCGTTGAGATTGGCCGCCGTGGTCGAAATTCGGCTAAGAGGAGGTTATGGGTATGTAATACATTTTTTACATATAATCTATCTTCATCATCAGCCACATAAAGTCCACTGCAGACCATAGGCCTCCACCCGAAGATTTCCAGTCGGACCTGTTGAAAGGGGCCTGCATCCAGCGTGTTCCTGCGACGTTTACCAAGTCGTCTGTTGCTGGTGGACGATCAACGCTGCACTTGCCAGTACGTAGTCTCCACTCGAGAACTTTTTTTATCTGCCGTCAGTTCTGCGAACTAGCCTCATATAATCTATATTAGTATATAAAGCTGAAGAGTTTGTTTGAACGCGATTATCTTAAGAACTACTAAACCGATTTTGAAAATTCTTTCACAAATAGAAAGCTACATTACCTACTCCTGAGTGTTACAGGCAACTTTTTATCCCGTGAAAATATAAAGTGGGACTTTTATCTTGGAAATACTTATTCACACAGACGGAGCCGCGATCAAAATCTAGTATAATATAAAAAGCAAGATACCTGATGACAAATAAAGCCCACGTTCTCAGACTTGGGAATTGAACCCATGTAAAAATCAATGTCGGTCACAAAATACCACGGAATCCCTACTTCACTGTGATTTGATTGTGAGTGATTTTCATAGCAGACAATTCATAATTATAGTATCAAGTACCACCGAGAAATCTATGGTGCGAAATTACGCCTTAATGAACATCCGAAATACTCGACCGATGATAAACTATTTTAACATAGAAATTAAACCGCGATCGCTCATTTCATATTCGATTCCCTACATCATTATGGCCACTCCTAACCAATATCTTTTATTAAAAAAACCCAGGGCCGTCTTTGTACACAAACCGCCTGTAGGCACAATACAACTGTGCAGTCTATGGCACCTTTACGTCCACCTCGAATTAGTGTTCATTGAGGCACGCGTGGGGGCGGCGGGGGGTCGCGGGGGGTCGCGGGCGGTGCCAGCCCCCCGCGCGATGGTGTTAATTATACGATTTTCTTTGAAATAAGTTAATAAATATTGGATAAGGCCCGCCCTGCCCCTACACGGCCGGCCCATTGCCAACCCGTTCGTGTGCACCTCGCTCTACACCGGGCGAATGTAATTTTGATTAAAAAGAGTGTGTGTGTACCTGTCTTAATGGCTTGCTAATTTTTTTTTCTTAGCTCAGTCTTAATTTAGTGTGAGTTCGTACAGACCTTTATTGTTATGGTAAATTACCATATTAATTAGTAATTATGTTAAAAATATTAGTCGTAATTTGTAAAAGTATATTGTGTTACTTAAATATAAGATCCTAATAATTATATAATAATTATTATCCATATTTTAAATTACAGTTTATAAATTTGGATACAGGTGTCCTTCGATACGTCTAATATGTTTATAAGAAATCTCACACTTCAGTATTTATATTATTACAATAATCAAAGAGATGTAGGTTACTTTAACGAACTTCAACACAGCCTAAATCGCAGGCAAATTAAAAACTCTTACCTGTATAGGTACTAACTTAGCAAAAAAACACAATCGAGTTTCATTTGCGACTCAATAAGCCACAGCTACTTTCAATAAAGAGATAGATTTGAATTAAAATAGTTATAATGATTTCTTATGTTTACGCGAACGTTAGACATTGAATTGAATAATTTTCGAATTTGTCGCGGTTTTAATAAAATAGTTTAATTTTAATAAAATAGATATTTTATAAATCCTAACCCAAAAAAACCCAACCCTAGATGCAAAGCGCGTTAGGCCTCCGCCGCACTGTCAGTTCGTACGTCAGGCCAGACGCGGCCGCAAACACCGCAATGTCTTGCACCTTTGCGCCGGGCCCGTTGGTCTTTCAGCGGCCTTCGGTTCTGTTGTGGGAGGCTGCGGTCGAAACGACCGGGGGTTTAATAGTGCAAGTGTGCAAGGTGTGGATGCCGATTGTTTCAGTTTAAATGTTTGTAACAAGGATAGGGTAAATGATTAATTAAACTGATCATTGGTTTGTCTATAATTGAGTGAGGTGCCCTGAAATTAGTATATATAATAATATCAGCCCAGTATGATATACTGTCCCACTGCTGGGCACGGGCCACCTCTACTATTAAGAGGAATTCGGCCTTAGTCCACCACGCTAGCCTAATGCGGATTGGTAGATTTCACACACCCTCAAAATTCTTATAGAAAACTCCTCAGGTGTGCAGGTTTTCTCTCGATGTTTTCCTTTGCGAAAGCGTTAAAGCAAGCGATAATTCTCAAAGAATATAAAATATTGACACGAAATTAAATTAAGATCACGGCTTGCAGCGAACCTATTTTAGACGATCATGTCTTCCATCCAATAAACCAACTTCATGTAATAAAAATACTTATTCAATCACGCAGCAACAATTTACCCTATTTTTAAACTAACTGTATAATATAATATAATCATCGTCCAAAAATCCCCGATCTCCCCCGAACCCTCGGACATAATCTAGCGTATTCCATAATACAGTAATGATAATTTCTAAACGTACACTGTACATCCACGCATCCGGTGCGGAGTTGGGAATTTTTAATGGCACTCTTTAATTATTTTGCCCTTTCTCCTCTTAAGTCTCGATTCGCATTAGTGAATACATTTTTGGTACAGCGCCTACGCGTTTAATAATTCACGTGACCGAAAACTGATGGACAAGTCGAGTTGTTACCCGTTCGTGTTTTGTGGTTCTGTATGTTGGAATATTAATTAATGGAACTTATGTATTGTTTAACAATACGTATTCATTGTTAATAATAATTATTGCTTGTCAATAAGAGTTGGTTTGATACAGGCCGTAGGTTGTAATGATTGAACCTTTTACTGCAACCAGCCGCATATATACCGGCATAATTCTGTCGACTGTCAAGGAATAATCATCTCTCATCAGTCGACATTTCATTAGACTCCACTCTACTTACCATCGGGTGCAGTGGGGACAAACTCCCTTGCGCGTATAAAAAAAAATACGTAAGAGTCGGACGGTTTTCTATGGCGTCCGAATACTCACCATTCAACACAACACTGTCGCTTCATGATATCTGCTTATTAGAATAGTACTCCGATCAAGCCAGGCTTTTACTGCTATAGACAAATTTATCTCTTCAGCTTGGCACTTTAGATCACCATTCATCTCGGTATCTTACCAGGGATTCGCCACAACAACACCAGTACCCAAAAAATAGATCCCGTTACGCACATCGCGGATCCAGTACATTATCCAGCGAGATTCCCAAAACGTTTGTACATTATGAAAGGTATAATTAACCGACAGGCAGGCACACTTGTCATTAATAATGGAACGGTCGGAGCGACCGCTGTACTCGCCCGGTTCAAAAATACAACGGGCGAATGTTACACGCGTCGCATAGTTCGTCATGCGGTCTCTTAGATCTGGCATTTGAGGGTAGATCAAGAAATCTACCGCCGCCATCTTAAAAGGGTAAGAACGATCAAGAAGTAGGGAATTGTAGATATTTTTTTACAAGTTGCATTGCAGTAAAGTGAATTGTAGGTCATATCGGGCATTAGAAGACTTAATCCCGTAATCTTCTATATATATAAAAATGAATTCCTATTTCCCTTAGTCACGCCATCACGCGTGAACGGACCGATTTCACTATTTTTTTGTTGTTGTGTTTGTTATTGTCAGGAGAAGGTTCTTATGAAAGAAAAAAATCAAAAAATTGCGCGAACAATTAGAAAATTTAAGAAAACTTAACGACAATATTAATTTTACATAACTGTCAGTGGTTTGAAATAACTGTCAGCGATCGACAGGATGCGCGCGTGCATACACAGTTAAGACAGGACAACGTCTGTCGGGTCAGCTAGAATATTATAAATTAAAAAATATGTCGCTATAAAATTGTCACAGTAAATTTTCAACCTTTAGGAATCTAATGGCGCATGTATACGAACAGCGTATATTCGAAGTCGTTAAACCATATTGGCATAAAGTCAGCAATAAGTGTCTCTTTCAAAGCTAACTGAAAAACAAAAAAAAATCCAACCACTTACCCTAACGAGTCCATTCTAAAACGAGACGCACCTGGCGAAACCGCGCGGAAACGACGAGAAGAAAAAATGCTAATTAAAATCAAATCACACCGAGTGCCGCGGGCCCGTTGGCGGGCGCACAAAAATGTAACATGATTAGGAACGAATTACACGGGCCGCGTGTGATAAGTGTTTCAGACCGCGAGCCGGCCGCCGCCTTTGTTCCCAGTTTCTTTGTATATTGTACAATTTTCATGCAAAATTTAATTTCGTTTCCAAGACTCGCGCGGAATGATATTACGTGTGCGCGGCCGGTGACCGCCGCTTGTAATTTCATTCCTCCTCAAGAGTGTGTGGACATCATGCCTTTTTCATCGCATTCCCTTTCGGTGGATGGCTTTGAGTGCGTGTTGCCAGCTTTGCCGAAAACCTGTGAGTTCTGTGACATTCTAGTGCAGATTTCTTATTTCTGTTTGGTCTGTCATAACATGGTAAAAATGACTGTCGTTTTGAGTGTTTTGTGTTAGACTCACAGCTGTTTATTTTTTTTCAATTATGCAAGACTGTTACAATATTATTTTTTAATTACAGGATTCTGGATAATAAAACATACATTTAGATTATAATAGCTGGTGTAAGGAAATCGGATAAAACATTATACTGGTTTGAAAAACGACCACAATACAAAAGCTATCTATGACTTTTGTACCGAAGCAAATTTTTATCGAATAAAATAAACCGGCAAAATTGAAAAGGGTATATTGATTAAGTAATCGCCAGTGTATTCACTACTCCCCCAATTGATTTCTTATTTCTACTTATTGCATCGACTTCTCATAAAAGCTCTTAAATTTCACTTCAGTACAAATTTTACCAACCAATTTCTATCACTAAAACCAACAACGTTCCCAACGAATTCCTGCACGAAGCTGGCAACCCGAATCCAGTCCGGTTCGGGTCCGTTTGCATTTCGTTTATTGCGGCCGACGGTGTTCGAAATTAAACTGTTGCGGATTGCGGGCCTCTGTTAATTGCTATACAAAACTACGCAGGTATTTTATTGGCGCCCAACGGGTTGCTGCGTACTGGACATTGACGGAATGCGAATTGCTTTTTGTTAGATTTTCGTATTATGCTTTCTGTGTCGCATATTGGATGTTGTAAGTGGTTGAAGGTCTTTTGGGTTGTTTATTTGAAAGCAAAGGGTTTTGTGCTTGGGTCTATTTTTTACGAAACTTTAGCTCTGTACGTTTAGACTAGGTTGTTTTATCGTATGAGCAATGTTTATTAGAAACCGCTGCCTCTCTTTTTACAATTAGCTAGTCAGCACGACCGCATAGTCAAAAACAAAAGAGTCGCTTGAAAAGTCCAATACTGACAAATCACAATCAATATCCATCCACGTTCCAACTTATATAGAAACCTTTTTCTCAATAAACCAATTGCCAACACTTTCAAAATCCCCTAACTTGACCCTTCCGAAAAAAACTGCGCAACAAGTCCCAACACATGTCAATTGAGGCAATAAACCCTTAAACGTCTTACAAGGAACAACCCTTTCGGTTCGCCCCGTCGCCTCAATTTGTTATCGATACCGGAGGCACGGTCCAGTGGATCGGGGGCGCATCCCTGAGGATAAAAAGGGGATTCTTTGTGATCTACCCCTAAATCGGTGCGGTCGAAGTCTCAGCGGGGCGAAAACCACTAGCGTTTAAACGTTAAACGTGAGAAAATTTATTTTTCATTTGAATATTTTTGGATTGTTCCGGCTTGCGTTTTTTATTTGTTATTTTGTAGGTGCTATTGGTTTTGAATAATTGAATTCGGATTTAATTTAAAATAATTAATAAAGAATGTACAGTTGAATGAGCAATACATAGGTGTGGAATCGATTCCGATCTATGCATCAAAAACTTTTTAAAGCAACGCGTGTATATTTGGTCAACTATAATTTATTTTCAGAGTAAGTAGTGTATATGAACTTGACTGATAGAATGGCGTTATTAATACTTTTGTATTTAAAATCAATAATCGGTTTGATTGTGGTATTATCATTGTCTAGAAAACATAGTTGAAATATATAAAAGTTTTATTCTTACCTTTAAGCCTTGAAGTTGCTTTGGCTTAACTTTAAACGTCAAGCATCGCTAATTCCTTCTAAAATGTGATTGTATGAGCCGAAAACGAGCAGTGATAATTACTTATAATCTGAGCGACTTGCATGTTCAGCATTACCATAAAAATTGTTAAGAGCTACAATAAAAATCAACATTATTCTAATTGAAAAATAATTAATAATTATAACTTTTTTATTAATCCCCCACCGTTCTAATTAAAATACATTGCGTGTTATATTTTTAAAAAGATTTTATATAAGCCTCGGACATGGCGCGGTATGTTATTCTTTCATTAGACGACGTCTCATCGGAATGTTAATGAAGTAGGTAATAAGTACTAAAAGACCAATGTATGGTGAGCTCTTGAGGTGGACTGAGTATTTTTTGAATCAAAAATCTTATGCGGGTGATATTAAGTACTAAATTCAACTGTCGATTAGTGGAGGTCAGATAATACCTGACTTATTATAGGTTGAACACTTTCTATGAGGTGACGGGTTAGACTTTCCTTCCTACGCACAAATGTAAGTAAAGAAAATAATTTGGACTCGACTAGGGATATCCGTACATTGCGAAGATCCCGCTATAGTGGCTCTTTGCGACTGACGACTTACTGAAGTTAGCCGATGTAATCTAGTTATGCCGGACTTCGTTATTTTGCTGGACATGTGGACATAAGAATTTTATTTGTCAGAGGAAAATATAGTTTAGTACATAATCAGGTCGTAAATTTACACATGCATACACTCACGCTTTTTATCCCCGAAGGGGTAGGCAGAGGAGCAACTGGTGCATTCACTTTCTGCCATGTATATTCCGCCCTATGATCTAATAGGGGTTGAGACTATCACCATATCGGGTACAAATTCCAGACTTCGAGCTGATATTGGCTAAAAAAACCAGACCCGGAAATCGAATCCGAGACCTCAGCACTATAGTCTTACTGTAATACAACTAGGTACACCACTGACACAGTTGTAAATTTAGTAGGTACGTAATTTTCATGTTACTCAATCCATAGTCCTTCAAAGAATTTCTATTAGACATAATAGGATATGGTTTCTAAGAACTGGATACATACAACCATCACTTTTCTTTTATTCTTTGATGTAACGACTATATGTAATACATAGCGCCGCTCGTTACGCGCGCTTACTACTCTCTATTCTCTCCTTAGGTCTCCTATACCTCCTACTTATCTATCTTCCAATTTTAGTTACCTTTGCGATGGGCATGATAGGAATTTGCGTTCGTCTACCAATCTTCTCCTGAAGTGTCCTTCGCACAGTTCTGATTTTGTTCACTCTTCCTTCGCTATCCAATCTATCCTTCTTTGGAACGCACTCCCGCTCGAAATCAGGTCGTCCTCAACACGGCTGGCTTTTAAAATGAGAGTTCGTCGATTGTTGCTGGCAGAAGTAGCAGATTCCTCTAATTGACTTATTAGTGTATTTATATATTTATTTATTTTTATATATGTATATATATATGTATTTTTTATATATATATCTATATATTTATATATGCGAGTATGTTTTAATTACATTTGTTTACTATTTCTCTTCTTATTTGTTTTTCACTTCTTTTATTATACACCTACCTCCGTCCTCTCTACACCACCCCAAGGTTGACTGGGAGAGAATGCCCATGGCATTAAGTCCGCCTGTATACCATGTGTACAAAGTGTTAATAAATAAATAAATAAATAATTTTAACAACAATCTAGCCTTAAGACTAATAAGTTATTAAAATGTAACCTAAACTTCTAATGAGACTATGACTAAGAATATGTCCAATAGCACTTTTCTTATTGTCTCTATTAAGGAGAAGACACATTGTTCGAGTGTTCTTTTGCACCATCACTTGATAACTAACTCAACCGTTCAATTAGCTAAGCCCATACTGTATGCTTAAGCAATAAGGAGTTAATCCAGCGATACGACCACTAAACGAGTGTACACAAGGACGTAGGGGCTTCTCATGGACTGACCGGTGGACACCATATTTGCATACCGACAAGGGATGTTTACATGCGGATTATTACACTAATACTATCTGTGACTACGGTTGGAAATTGAAATATTTGTTTGATTACCTAATTATTACAAGAGGCTCTTGAGCGGTGATTGTGCACTCAAGATCGTTAAATTGCTACAGAGTGAAGTCTGACTCATAGAAGCGTATTGTTTAAAGATCCCTAGCAGAAATTTACGCATTGTTGTATTGTATTGGTTTCGAGTAAGTTAACGTTTACGTATATCTCCATAGTTGACCAATAATATTCGTCAAAAGAACTAATTTGTGTTGCGGATTCCCATACATAAGTTTACACGTGCGCAATGTCCATACTGTCGTATTTTAGTTCCAAGTACGACCCCGGGGGCGCTACTCAAATTTTCATCAAACATTTACTTAGTCGAAATCATTTTGTCAACTATACCATAGCGCGTAAGTTCGTGCTTGGAATACAGGGTATAACAATACGATAGGTACATGGGCCAAGTCACATTTTCGAACAAGATCTCCTGCGTTACTGTACTTCATGTTAGCCACCACATTTATTTCACTCCATAAAGACTGCAATAAGATTGAACGTAGTTGACCAAGACTCACTCAATAACAAACAAGAAAGCTGGCATCATTCTAAAACAGGAGATTTCAAACAGGCCAACAAAACTGTGCCGACTGGCGAGGTGTAATGATCTCCAGTCAATCGACACTATCTAGATCCTATTCTATTTACCATAGGTGCAGTAGGGTAATGTCAAACATAGAAATAAAAAGAACGTCACACTTTCATGCCCCTCATCATGAGCAAATAAAATACCAATAAAACACTGAAAAACAGCGGCCACTGATCCCCTTCACCGACTCCTCGACGCAAATCCACCCCAAAATCTCAGCACCGTTTTTTACCGCCTATAAAACACCAATAGGTCCATCGAATGAGAAGTAATGCTCGACCGGTAGTGTATCGCTTCCGTAGGGGCGCTTCGGAGGCGCCTTCGCGGACGCCCCGACGGATTAACCGGCAAATTGGTTTAAGCCGAAAGCCCGGATCACAATGTCGGATACACCCGGCCGAGGAATCAATCCTGATCGGCGGAGATACGTGTGCTACGGATGTATGGAGGAGCGTTTCGTCTTATGAATTGAATGACGTCACTTCATTGCTCTTCTGTATAAAACACACCCAATATCCATCAACTATACCAGGCCAGCGTAATGGTATACTATACCTTGTCATTAGAAGATAAGGCTCTTGTTAAGCACTGGGAATGTATGTATATAGAGTTGGTATTAATATTTCTCAGTCAACAACATATTCCTAATCACATACTTGGACTTCTTGACTTATGTGTCATAGGAAGTATGACGAAGTTTATAACCAGCCTTGGAATAAATATTTATAGACCACTCTAATATTAACTCTCTTTCGTTCCTCTAATGCTGGATGTAAGAAGAGCCAAATGACATCTTTCGGACATGAATGATATCTATTGACTTGTGTTTACTAGTCGATAAAGAAATTCTAAGCGACTATCGTCCAAACCTTTTTTGGATACTTTTGTCCACCTTTTAGTGATGATGATTAATATACAATATTCATTACTTTCATGTATTCGGGCACGATATTACACACTTTACTATTATGTTCTCGTTTTAAGAAAATCATTTTTCTCCTTATAAAGAAAATCTTTCCTTTTCTTTACTTTCCTACAGCACTTTCGATTCCAATAGATTCTAATAAGATTAGTGCTGTCACACGGGCGTTAGATAAAATAGTTTGTGGTCTATAATTGGGGTTTAGGTCGCGGCGTCCGTTACTGAAACATTGCAATCAAAACCTTATCCACCAATCAATAGAGACTACAATCATTTAATTCCCAAAATCCATGGTCATCATTCGCATGACTAGGCAATATCGACTTGGGAAGTGATCTGCGAGCCTCTACTCAGGAAACACAGCTCTAATCAACTGTCTTAGAGTTGATATCGGCACAACTGGCTGAGGATAGTTTTCTTCGATCAGAGAACCGTTCACAAATTGGTTCGGTCGTGGGTAAATCAGGGCGGTGGAGTAATTGAGACTTACAGGATGATTCGGTTTTGCGGCGTCGGTCGGCGGTTAAAGGATTACGCTTGTTCCCTGCGTATTGATCTTGCGGTAATGAAATCTGTTTTGGGATTTGTTTGTGTCGCGACATTTTTGGTTGCGAATGTTTGGTGATGGAACTATGTGAGGGAAATTAGCGTTAGAATTTACGGTCGACATTTGAAGTTAATTTCTTAACAAAACAACAAATGTACACCATCTTTATTCCAAATATTCACTATACCTAACTTTTGGCCAGTATACGTTTCTTAACAAACAAAGCTTCCCTTAAGGAAGGTATAGGTTCAATTCCCGTGCGAAGTCTGTGTTTGTTTCGTTTCCGTTTGCACAGGATCGAATGTTTGGCGTCCGTCTGGGCCTACGGACATTGGGCTATTTATTTTTAATTTATGCATCTTAGATACACACTTTCAGCTGAAGACTTTTTAAAAGATGTGTCACTTGATATTTTTTCAGTACTCTTACGTTAATTATGATTGTATTGTAATTTTAAGCGGCAGTTATGGAATTCCAAGGTAAAGTGGAAGGGAGATCAGAGCTGCTATTTCATGTTTGTTTACCTTTAAGACAGTGGTTATGGTAGAATACCCACTAAGCGGTTGGTTGGGAATATTTTATATGTATGTCTAAAATCTACGATGTAACGACATTCTTTAGGAGATTATAGTGTGGTCGAGCAATTTTAACGTATGATGTACAGATGATTTTCCTTAGTTTTACTATTATCTGCCTGTCACTAATCTCCTTTGGGCAATCTAATCCAAGACAAAACGCGTTCAAAAACACCACACAAACATTTGATCAACTCAGGGTTCGAATTGAAGACTCATTGCTACGCTGCGCAACGTTACCGCTAGACCAAGAGGTTTACAACTTAAAGTTATTGCAGTCAATTAATATTAACCACCCCATTCTGAAACTTCAAAATAATCTGGTTAATCAAGTGGATATTATGTGAAAACACACTCCCGTAAAGGTGTATCACGTTTAAGATTTAGGGTGCGGGATAGGGGGAAACCTGGGGGTATGGAAGGACGGGAACGTTGGGTAAATGTGGCTAAAGCGCTGCTGATGACGTGTTATCAAGGATACAATAATACACACTACCAGTGAAGTACTTCTATTGCGTATGCTATACGATTGTTGTGCTGAGGTCTTGGGATCTACACCTGGATTGGATAGAGATATTGGCTTCTCTGCTCAGTTTTAGTCTAGAGTCTGGAATCGTGCTTGGTATATGGCAAAAGGCCCGCTGTCTATTACGTGGGACATAACTAGCAAAATGTGGGTGCTATACACCTATGCCTACTGATGTTATATACACCTATAACAATAGATTTAATAATAGACACATAATTTTTCCGAATCATTCCATATATTTTACTCTCATCGGCAATCTAACCGAGATGACACAAACTACCAACTCAACATCAAATTCATAAACACCTCCATTTGATATATAGTATTCGATAAGCACACAGTCTACGATACCGTCACACTAGTTCGTATAAAAGCAAACAAAGTGAGCCAAAACTCCTAATCCTTCAGACGGCAACTTCGAAACATCTTAGCATAATTAGTCGAATGGGGCCGTTCATTGCTAATATTAGTTGTAAGGATTAATACTGCAATCGTGCTGTACCCTTTAACGTTTGCCGTAAGTTTTTGGGGGGTGGGTGGGTTGTGTACTTTGGAATGTGAGGTGATTGGTCTAGTGTGCGACGAATGATTGGTTATAGAAATTTCGAAGGCATTTTTGAAGATACAGGTTGGTGCAATGTCAGTTAATTGATAGGTCATATCAGTGATGATTGAAATTTATAAGTTAGTTATAACCTGCTCTACATTGAAATGCTCTTCTAAAACCAGGAGAATTTACTAATTTAGATAGTTAATACGGCTACTTAAGGTAATGGATCTTATGATATATATTTGTTAATTTATTATGGAAATACCGCAGTAATATATGCTGCACCAGCACTCAAATATACCATTACAAATCATCACAGAAAAATAACTAAAAATGTAAATACCCAAAAGATTAGTAAGCCCACAGAACTGTTAAATAATCCAAAACTTAATCAAAAGACGTTGAGGATTTGTACCATCCGTATCGGCACGAAGAAAACCTCGAATGCACAAATCCAAAAACATTACAGCCACCACCCCTCATAAGACACCCCCGTCTGGATGCGGGCAAATCTTCGAATTAATTTTACTGCCAAAATATGCAAATTACGAGATATAGCCGCCTAATAACATGTACAAAAGAGTGGTGACTCGAGCGCGCGAACTGCTTAGATTATTCTATAGAAGCGATGCTGTGTTCGCTGTGCCTTGATAAGTGATGACTCTTGGAGGAAAGAAAATGGAATAGGAGGCTTTTGTATGCTCCCCTACTGAAAGTTAAAGAGAACTATCACGCCGTGAGATACAATTAATGAGGTTAGCAAAGCTAATTAGTAAATGAATAGTTCTGACAGATACAAGTGTTGTGTAATTAGTATCATTAGATGTTGGCCCGCAGTAGTAAAATTGGCGGCCTCGCAATTACAAGAGCCTTTACTGAAAATGCTTTGATAGCATTATAGGATAATGAATTTATAGTAATATTAGGTAAAAATTCTTTCTCGGACAGAAATTCTATTTGGAACTGGAAAAATATACAATTAGTAATTACTATAACATTCCCAAAACACGTGTCTAGAAATGAATCGCACATATCCATCAGTGAACTGTCGCATCTGTTCCTAGCCGAGACAACAACTAATCTATGAGTTAATCGTTACCTCAGGCTAACATTATAGCCGCTTCGAGGAGCTTAATAGGTTACAAAATATACCGTGATAGTAGAAAATACACGATGCTTACGTGGCAGCCTTTCTACGGCACTTATCAACCGTTATTAGATTTCAGGTGTTTAGTTTCTCTCGTGTAAAGAGGGATGATCGTGTCTCATTTATAGTTTAAGATGGGAGGGAAATTTTCAAGATTTTTTCGAGGAGGATGCTACAAAGAAAGATTTTAGAGAGCTGCAGTTTTGCCGTGATAGGTATATGCTCTACCGTGCTGATTATAATTTGTAATAATATATTACCTGGACACGGGTCTCTATTCCCATTTACTTTTAACCTAGATACTGGCTTTCATAGATATTATGTTTAGTTAGTAACGACCGTACTAAAATAAATACTTTATAATTTTCTTTTCTACTTCCTCATTATTGTGTTTTAGATTTTAATTAAATATATTGTTAGTGGTAAATGCTGTGTTCACCTATTATTAGCACACATATCAGATGCTGTACCTTATTGCTTTTTTTTAATATTGATTGATGCAGTGCTGTTGGTGTACCTTATTACAAATAAATAAATAAATAAATAAATGTCCTTCTTTTTCAATACATGCATAAAAAACCAGCACTTACTTGCACAGCACGGTCTGGTTTCCAGAGTCGAAGAGCCCGCCGCGGCCCCAGCGCGACGGCAGCTCAGCGATGGTGACACCACGGGAGCCCCACAGGCACACGCGGCTACCGCACGGGCTGCTCATCACGCGCTCCACGCTGAACGACGGCGGTGTTAAGAAATGCAGTTTCTGTAACAATATGTTATGAAATCAATCCTAAAACTTATAGCAATTAACAGATTCTTATGTCTTAGGATGATGAACAGTGTATATCACCGAGAATTTTCAATTCGAGATGTTGTTAACAATATGTGAAATTTTTGCAAACAACATATCATCCCAACGTCTGACGACCGACCAAGGATGAAGACTGTATATCACCGAGAATTTTTCTAAGTCGACGTTGTAACAATATGAGAAAATTTTGCAATCAATATATCATCCCAATGTCTTAGGATGACGACTGTATATCACCGAGAATTCTTCTAAGTCGACGTTGTAACAATATGTGAAATTTTTGCAATCAATATATCATCCCAATGTCTTAGGATGACGACTGTATATCACCGAGAATTCTTCTAAGTCGACGTTGTAACAATATGTGAAATTTTTGCAATCAATATATCATCCCAATGTCTTAGGATGACGACTGTATATCACCGAGAATTCTTCTAAGTCGGCGTTGTAACAATATGGGAAATTTTAGGGTACGTCTCATATGGGTTTCTTTTAAAAAAATATATTTAACAGATGCACACAATCCTTACAACACATTTAGAGGTCCTGGATAGTATTCGAAGATTATTTCGAGCATTACTATCGCAAATATGGAATATAAGTACTAGTATTACGGATATAAGAAAATCTATTCATAACTTGGAAATTTTAAAAGGACGATTAAAACAACTTATTTATTATTAAAAGCGAATCAATAGAAAACTATTTCTGGACGAAACGTACTTCCAGAAAATATTAGATTAGGAAACTTTTTTAATCAATAAAAAGATGAAAAAGGCAACGAGGAAGGCCGCTCCGCTTCCTGGCTTGAATTTTTAGAGTTCCTTTTACTTGTATAGAAATAACTTAATATTGAAGATAGTTATAGTTTCATAATCTTTAAATCTGCCAACTCGATCCTTTAGATAAAGTTTACGTGATTTGGTTGGAAATTTAAATATCCTTGAGTGGAGTCGGTATCCTTGTTTGTAAAACCTACGTGCATGTTGTTTTTCGTTTGCAAGTGAGTCTATCGGAGGCTCAATAAGTCTTCTCCTTTCCAACAGGGACTTGTTGCCTGATTATCAGCCAAGATTATTATCTCTTTAGAATATCTCTCGCTCACACATGCAATATCACCCAGTACTGTTCTGGGCTTGAAATGCGCTCTGGTTAGTTCTTTACATCCCGTTATTCCCTTGTCTTCGAAAAAATTTACAGGACTTGTATCCTCAGCCGGAACTGAATTATACTCTATTCAGCGATTCCCATTAGACTACTGGTGGTGGGATATATTTTATATACGCTCGGATAGTGACCACCGTATACAGGGTGTTAAAATCCGTCATAGTGGCCCACGTAAGGGTGTTGCGTTTCTGGATCAGCCTGTGTACATCGGGTTCCAAGAAGCTGGTATAATTGTGTCGACGGTCTAGGTGTAATCATCTCTCGTCAGTCGACATTCTATTGGACCACTCCACTTACCACCAGGTACAGTAGAGTCATTTTGCTGTCCCCGTATACAAAAAAGAATGCTAATCTTTTCAATAAAATCTTTAAGATCTTGTTCTCAGTTAGGACTCTCCTAGACCCTACGGAACCGCAGGACACCCTCACCACTCACTTGCCGCACTTTTTCGCCTTATTTCTCATTACGGCGCGGCGCCTCCGCTCGTTTCCTCTGACGTCACAGTTATAATCATTTATCGTTTGACGGCCCGCCCGCGGACCGCGCTCCGCTCCGCCGAGGAAATTGAAAAAGTTGCCCTGATCGCCCACTGTGAAATGGGATACAGATCAGCGTTGCCCGATCGTTAGATAACTCGATTTGTTTACAAATTGAAAGGTCGAGCTTGTCGAGTTTCGGCTTTCGGCTTCCGGATTTGGATTGTGAATGTTTAGCGATCGAGTTTTAAGTTTGTCTACCGATTGGGTTTTGTATTGCCAGTTTGGATTATTATATTTTTTTATGTCCAATTATAATTCATTTATTTCGACTCGTTTATAAGTTGAACGGCCTGAAGATCGGAAGTCACTTTATTAAATTCTATTGGGTTTCGTTGAATGTTAAGCAGATGATTTCAGTGGATACACATCATCGTAAAGTATAAAGTGAGTTTCAGCGTGTTAAAGAAAAATACCAAGACAAAAAAATATTAGGCTTTAATAACAGACTGTTCCAAAGGTAATAAAAAAACTGCCACTTAACACCAGTTTTCTAACAGTGCCACCAAAGAGATGTGGTTAATCCCCTTATGTAGCAGACAAAACTGTTTGCAACATCATTCTACTAGTTATAACCTTTTTTCATACAAACTTGTAGCCGACGGTCGACATAAAAAAACGTTTTAATAAGCTTACTATTTCGTATAATGCTTTTCTACTCTCAAATCACTAATCACACACCTTACAAAACCACTAGAAAACTTAAAACATGTCAAACCACGTCCCTAAAAAAATCCTACACCAAGCATCGAACTCCATAAATAACTCGGTCAGGCCACTGTATTAACGAGTGATTATCGAAAAGAATCAAAAAGTTAACCCCGCCGAGCGTGCGCCCGGACATTCTGACCCCCGTCGTAATCGAGGGCCGCGTTTAGAGTTACAGCGACAATAACCCTTTCAAAATGTATCCGATGATATTTTCCAATTGGACTTAAAGGGCTAAAATGTATCTCTCGTTTATTTATTTTAAGAAAATATCTCTGTATATTTGTTTATAAATTCTGTGGCAAATGTCGTATTTAATTTATACACATATTAGGATCCGTTCAAAATTCTATAAAATTTTGGTATTTTACGGTATATGTTAGGTTAGGTTAAGTTAGGCAAACGAGCAAGCGGCCCGCTTGATATTAAGTAGCGTACGCCGCCCATGTACTAAAGCAATGGCAGAGGCACAGTCAAGCCGTTGGCTATCGGCCCTCTTCTGCGGAGACTTATCTTTGGCAAATTTTAGTAAAGTCTCCTAATTATCTCATCCTGAAAATATGTAAATAAAATTAACTGCTCACAAATTTCCATTCCACGTCAATCCACACCGCCTATGAATTCCCCGCTATCCGCCAACACTCCCGCCCCGAATCGGCAACTCGTGCTGCGGTCACAGAGGGGGGGAGGGCATAAATTCGGACGACGAAAACCTCCGACAGTTCCGTACCGTGGACCACGCGAAGCGATAATGGCTACGAATTACATGCTTGAATTATGGCATTTCAGTGTTATTTTACATGAAAAAATATCTTACCCGCCGATTCGGAACAATGGGACGATTGCGGGGGAATAATTTTTGCGAATTTGTTGTAATTTTGTTAGTGATATATTGGTGATTTCGGTCGATATTGTTCTAACTTATTACATTCTTGGCATTGTGTCGTTTTATCATTATAGATAATTTAAGATTATTATATATTTGTTTTGTGTATTTTATTAATTGTATATCAAATCGTATTACAATTAAACTCGTACGTATACATTGTAATAAATATACCACAGAGACATCAGAGATTCCGTGGGCAGCATTATAAATATTATAAAAAAAGGTCATAAAATATTCATACTTGCAAAAATCTGATTAAAAATCTATACCCGACCCTTTTTAGATACACGAAAATAATTTATACGCGGCGTAAGCCGTGAAACAAAGTAAATTATATATGCAAACACACGAAGAGCACAATAAAAATAAGGGCCACCGTGGATTATTGTGCGAATTAAAATTCCTGATACACACACGGGTTGGCTCGGCCGCCGTCCGACCAAGGCGCTCGCCTCCGAGGGGCCGCCGCGACCGCACGCTTGCTTTTAGGGTTCTGCACCCAGGGTACTAAAGGAACTGCTTTATGGTCTAAACGGGCAGTTGAACTATCGGTCTGCCTAATGGTATTGATGTTTGCATGGACTTCACAAATGCAGTAAAAACGAGCCAGTCTTCTGTGTCTACTTTGTTGCTAAGGCCTCGTCCTTAGACTATTTCCTCGCGCGTAGTAGGGTGACGAAATATCCATATAAAAGTAGTTATAGTAGTTAGTCAGTGTAACTACTAGACATAATAATAATGTCTCAAGATGGTGAGCGCAGTGGAATACTAAGCAATACTTTGTAATTCAAAGTCTTGGATGGTGTTCCTCCTGTTTATGGGCGGTCGTATCGCTTACCATCAGGCGAACGGCAAGCTCGTCTCGTCATTCAAAGCAATAAAAAAAGGCAACGGTCGGGTGCGGAACACATGACGTGCGATTCCAAGTTCGCACTTGCCCCGTTTTTCCATATTTAATAAAATAAAATTAATACCGCGCATTCACAAAGCGTTCGCGTTTGTCTGTTTGTGTGTGTGTGTTTGACGCGCGATTACTTACCGCTCTGTACTGGATTAAATAAACTTTGCGTTCGGATGCTGGCGTCTTGTGATGATTTAGTTATGAGATGTTTTTAGTTTCTTATGGCATTAGTTTGTTATTAAGTGTGCCTAGATTCAAAGCATGTACGACTATAAGCAAGGAGCACTGAAGGTCTATTTCAAATAATTATGAAATCATGGCTTTGATAATATTCAATGAACAATCTTGTACAATAAAAGACTGGCAAATCAAATTGGTCACGCGGTAAATAAGTCCATTCATAGACAAGACGATTGGACAATCGCTGCTTTCTTTAAAGTAAGAAATCTAAATTTCTTATGTAATACTTTCATCTGGTAACTGCGTTTTTCTGTAAGACATTACATATAACTGTAGCTATTCGTTCTGTAGACAAAAAAATATAAAAGCTCTACAGAAACCCCATTCCCGCCACTCCAAACGAAACCGCGGCCAGTGTTATTATAAAAAAAAAAAAAAATTAAATAATTATATTGCAAAATATTTAAATATTCAACCCGCGTACATTGTATCGCGATCGGTGTCCGCGGCAGATATTTTTTACGCGGCACGCATACGTGACCCAGCACGAAGATATCTGTACGAATATGTACGAATTATTGTTATTTTTTTTGTGTCGTATAACAACGGCCTGAATCCTAATTGTTAGGTGAGATTGGGTTCCGTGTTTTAATTTAATAATTAATATATTATAATTCGTTTGGCAGTCCGTTCCACACCCAACTAGGCTATCGCCGCTAACCCTCTCAGTAGTAGAGGAGGCCCGTGCTCAGCAGTGGGCAAGTATATAATACAGGGCTGATATTATTATTATTATTTTATTATAATTACTTTTTGAGAAAGTTATTTCTTTTGGAAATTAGCTTTTTTATTGAATGATGGGATGAGCATATCTGTTAATATTGTCGCAAGGCCCAAAATTCAGAAATTTTAAGCCTAATGCCTAAACGGCTAACCTTCACCAATGGAAAGGCACTTAAAGAAGAATAAGAAGAAACCTAACGCATCTATGGCATTGCACTGCTGGTTAAATTACTGGACATTATGAACTTTATTTATTCAAAATATCTACTTGTAAACAATAATCGACAAATACCAAATATAGATATCGCCGAAGCTACTAATTAGAACATCACTTTTCAGAGCAAAGCACTTATACAAACATGATAGATAAGTGCTAAGCAATAAATTTGTTTAATCAATGATTTTCCTAATCACTGTTTCCTCTCTAATAATTCTACGTAAGTGATAAAGTTACAAGACATGAATAAGTTAAAATAATGCTCTAAAACGTTCCTAATTAGAAACAATTTTTTTATAATTTTATTGGAAAGGTAAATTCAAACACTTATATATACATTATTTTCTTCGTAAGAAAATATATTTTGGTAACAATTTGTGAACGCTAAGATTGTTCACGCTACTCACCAACAGATGGCGTTACTTGTATCAAACGAGTCTAGTTACGCTCTTACTACAATTTTTGGAAACTTTATAATTTTATTGAAAAAACTAAATCACATTAATTCCTTTTATATTTAAATACATACATTTCCGAATAGGGATAAGTAATGAGGTTAGCAACCAAATACCTATCAACTAATTTTACCACGGCGCGAAAAATTACTACTTAGTACTTTGCACCTGATGGTAAGCGGAGTCCTTATAGTGTCGATGGACGAGAGATGATTATCTCTCGCTAATAGAATCAATTATGTCGGCTTTTTGGCGACTGGGTGTGCAGAGAATGATTCCGGAATACGCTACAAGGGCCGCTATGGCGGGATTTTCAACTTATATACAGTGTTCGCTATCAACGGATCTCAATATTTAACTAATAAAAATATGTTCCCAACTAGTAAGGATAACATAATACTGCGTAAAGTGTAATTATCCTAATTTATTCGATATTGCTATATGAATGGTGGAGGAAGCGAGAGAAGTATGCCAGATTCGTGTAAAGTCTGGCATATTCGTGCCAGTTATGCCAGATCCAAAGTGTATTGCCACGAATTCGTGCCAGATTCGTGGCAATCTCTGGCTACCCTCCTATGGAATAGAGGCGTGATATTATATATGCTAACTGAATCGTCGCGGAAATAGTTTAAAACATCTCACACGCAAGCCTCTATTATCACACGTATTTATGTATATTTACGTATCCGCACACGATCGGCACAAGATCTGGATGCAGTTGGGCTGCAGCCAAACTCCCTTATCTGTGGCGGCGGGAGGCGCTGAAAATATTGAGAAAACGAGACGCCGCGAGACGATTATAGGAACAGTTTGTTTTGTCAACAGCCTGGATATCGTAGGAGTGCGAATTTAGTTCATAATCTGGGTTATTCACTGAGTTGGTTGGATTATATTTAGGTATTGCATCCGTTTAACGGTAAAGGAAAACATAGTGAGGCTACTAACATACCTGACAAGTTCTGTTTAAAAATTCCGTAGGTATTTGAAGTTCGTCAACCCGCAGAAGGCCAGGGTGGTGGACTAAGACCTAAAAGCCTTACGGAAGTAGAAAAGGCCTGTGCTAAGTAGTGGATAGTATATAATACAGGGCTGGTATCATTTATTATGCATCTAGTTATTTCGGAGAGTTGTTCAGTAATTAATAACTTCTATGATATCGAAATAGAACGAGTTTTCGAATTTTATCGCGGATTTTTAGTTTTCATTTACTTCCGATGTTTCAAAGATACCTTTCATTGTATACACACTTCATACACTTATTATTTTTTATATTATTGAATAGTTCATTTAATGTTTTTTGAATGTAGATAGGTTTTGAATGTTTATTTCTGCCGCCAAGCAGCAGTGTGTAGTCGGTGTTGTGTTCCGGTTTGAAGGACATTGTAGCCAGTCTCCCGATGGCGAGCACGATGGAGTACCAAACAATACTTTGTAATTCAAGGTGTTGGATAATGTTTCTAATGTTTATTGGCAGTCGCATCGCTTACCATCAGGCGAATACCAAGCTCGCCTCGTCATTCAAATCAATAAAAAAAATATCGGTATTCCCAGAATCATAGATAAATATATCAACTGACATGATTCTAATTAAACTATCAAAGGTGACGGGGACGCGGCGTTAACACACAGGGTGACAGGGGACCTGTGACTGGGGTTAAAAACCGTGAAATTACCGTCACATGATCAATGAACCACCCCTTACAGTAATGACCATCGGCGATTACAATCGGAAATAAATGATCACTTCATATTAATAATGGTAATGTTAGGTTATAGTAGTAATTGAAAAGCATGAAGGGTACTTACTGTCCGATTTATAAAAGCGTCGGCGAAGTAATTATGTGTGGTACGTCAGATCTGAGGTCCTCAGTTCAAATCCAGGTCGGACAGTGTTATTGAGTTTGGATTTGTACCCGATATGGAGATAGGTTCGCCCCTTATCACATAATAGGAAGGAACACACATGGCGAAAAGTGGGTGCACTGGTTATATCTCTGCCTATCCTATGGGGAATAAAGAGGTGATGTGGTGAAGCAAAAAAAAAAGGTGCATCAAGGTAACTTGATATCTAAATCTGGTTTATTATCGCCCGACTCATTAGCTCGTGTTTGACAACCGCGAGCTAAACCTTGGCTGGATTTTTCTTTAATAAATAAAAAATAAATAAAATTAAAAACCTTTACTAGTCACTACCTCATCTACCGGTGTATTAAAAAGAAAAAAAAAAACATAATAAATATCCGCCATAAAAACTCCGCGACTAATAAACCGTCCAATAGTCCCGATATCGCGCCGCCACGGCCAAGTTTTCATTTCATTTTCCAAACTTTTAATCTCAAAGTGCCCGTGAAAGAAAAATGGACGCGTTAAGGAAATCACCAACGCCACCTATTATCAACTGCGAACCGGTAGCTGGAGCCAACGTTTGGCCCAATGTTTGGTTGAGATTTTTTGTATATTTAATATTGAAGTTTTTTAACATGGTTTTTGTTATAATTTGTGGCTTATTTTTGTCCGTGAGTTTAAGAAAAATAATAAGATTGTTTTTTACGATTATTGATTAAGTATTATTATTCACCCATTAAGCAAAAAAATACTATACGTTATGTTTAAGTAAGATAATTGTACCTATTATTTGAATAATGATTTCAGAAAGTTTTTATCTTTGCATTTAAATGTATTCAGACTATACTAACCAAACAGTATTTAATATTGGAATCTGGAAAACAGCAGCACAAATAGTTGGACAAACATTAAATACGTTTGAACAAACACACAAACGTTGGCTACAAACTGTAATCCACGGCGAAAACCTTGTTTCTATTCGACTCGATTCCGTTCTCATTTACCAACGTGAAACCAACCGTGCCACCTAAGCATAGAGTTGAATATTCTACAAACATTGTACAGTCGGTTAGGTCACGATTAGCGAGACGGATTGTTACAGAAGAGTCATAAAAAGTAAGATATTAATGTATCGCGGGAGGCATTAGACGGTTGCCGGATCGATTTCTATGCATAAAAAATGCTAATGGGCGCTCAGAGAGTGGCTCGCGTCGGAGTTGCTTGATTTATGTACCGAGTTTCGGCAACTATTTCGCGTTGTTCGATGCCGGCGACCCGTTTTGAGGACAGGTGGGTGGCCAGAGATGAGGTGCGCCGTTAATGTCTTGCGAACTTTTTCAGTTTGGATTTGGAACGATTTGAATATGGAACGTGGTGTTCGATTTTCGAATTTATAATAATGTTGTTTCTATAGTAATTGTAACTGGCTGATAATTGACACGTGTGAGTGAGAGAGAAAGCATAAGTAAGATAAAAATATATTTATTGATAATAGCTAAAATTTTCTATACGAACTCTTGTTTCTGTCTTTGCTAGAAAAAGTAGCCTATGGCACCGAGATAATAGAGCTTCATATTCAAAACCTTTTCAGAAACAGACGAATGGTTCCAGATATTAGCTCCTTCATCCAAACTCATACACTACACCTCTATAACATGTGAATATATAACAAAACTATTCCCATAGTACACAAGGCTGTATGGGCAGATAATATGCAATTTAATATGAACGATACGGTCTCTCGTAAATACCGATACAACATTTTGGCAACGGGCCCGGAACACTTCATTATCAAGCCTTATGCTGTTATTTGAATAACTAATAGCTTTTTACATTTTAATATTGTGAAATTAATTTACTTTCGCATCGAACGGTTGATTGTTAAATGTGTTTGAATATTACACGCCAAAGATAAAACTCTTAAACAAGATTTACATTATTATTCGGTACGGTATACATTGCCTGTTATACCTGTTAGGCTTTTAGTGTCTTATCATTTTATTTTAAATAATTTTAATTAGGTATAATTACAGTTAATACTTATAATTTATGTTTAGAGGGAGTTACCGCATTAAACGTTTTTGCTTCCTTTCTATTATCAACATAACTTGTCCAACTGACTTATGCAAGTAATTTTTTCGTGTAAGTAATCACGGTTTGCTGAAATCAGTAAAATTTGAAACATGAAGACTCGCGGCAAATCACATGTGTAATAAACTATTTAAATATTGCTGGCAATGTTATGCATCTGGAAGTTGTTGCGCAATATATTGCTGCAAGAACTTGCTAGTCTAAATTTATTATTAATAAGTGACAAAAATCATATATGTTCCTATACAATATTATTTCCTGCGTTTAAGTTTTCTCGTTTTCCTGTTGACGTAAACTTATTCCACTGTGATATAAGGTCTTAATAGGATACTTTTTCAAGCCCATTGCAGAAGGATTTGGTTTAGTTTTTACGATCGGCTGTTAAATAGTCCCTAGCAGAAGTTCGGCTGCGGCGGCTAATCTCAACGGAGATCAGCCAGGTACGCAGGAGATATTTTAATGCACAAGTGTGTGCGCAATACACAAGCACTCTCTGTTCCTTCACTCTCATAGTCCGGTGATACAGCAATCTGACATGACCGGAGAGAGATCAGGCGCAGGACCAACGGCTTTACGTGCTTTCCGAGGCATGACACCGTCAACTTACTTATTCCGAGCTGCGACTCAGCAATTTTTAAAGATGAAAAACCCAGTTATAATGTTTTTGGCCCGCCCCAGGATTCTAACCCAAGACGGCGTGAGTCGTACTGGCACGGTACACGCAGTACAACTACGTCACCGAGGCAGCCAAATAGGTGTGTATATAGTTAAATAGGGGTTAGGTATGGTAGGTAGTCCAAAAAGCTATCATAACTTTTTGGACTATGGAATGCTTTTTTAACCAGACTGCTTTTTTAAGCTGTTTATGTCTGCTCAGTTACCAGTCCAGGTCTGTAATTTGGGTCTGATGTCCCGATTGGCACGCCCCCATATCATCATGGGATAGAAAACTTGGAGAAAAGTGAGTGTCCTGGTTGCACCTTTACCTATCCCTTGGGCAATAAAAGAAATGTGCCTGTTCTAGTACAAACTCTACCAAATCTCCTTCACAATCACTTAATCTGAGTTAAATTAAACATAAAACATTAGTATAAAATAAAAACAAAGCTGTGCCGGATGGTGTTATCGCGGCCATTTTTTCCATTTGCACAAATTACCAGCGGAGTGGGCACGGGCAAACGGCGTCACGTATTTAATTACAAAGCCTACGTTACCTCAAAACTGTCGCTTTAGAATTGAAAGCTAACGTACACATTGTCTTATAGATAAGGAAGCGTGGCATCAGCCTACTGATGATGACGTTAGATATGTTTCTGAGCCTAAAGATCATTTTTGAATAGACTCATGCTGTTTTGCTGGTGGTAGGACGTATTTTATATCCGCCCGAATAGCGACCACAGTACAGAAGGTGTTAAAACTCGCCATAGTGGCCCATGTAAGTGTGTTGCGTTCCGACATTAGCTTGTGTATAGCGGTTCTAACAGACCGGTATAATTGTGTCGACTGCTGAGCGGTAAGCATCCTACGTCATTGAACTATTCGCTCCCACTCCACTTACCATTAGATGGAGATGGGTCATGGGCATGGCTATAGTGAGGTGTAGACACGGGTAAGTTTAATACCTTGCGCAATCGAAGTAACTTCTATAAGATATGGAATACGTATAACATATTTGCAGTTTTTGCGCACCACATGCGCTCATCAAACTATCAATAAATTATGTGACTACAAAAACAGGTATATACTTCATAAATCATCGTGTATATATTTAAGATATATTTATATATGTAGTCGGTAATCTTCCCCAACCGTGTGTCACAACAGCCGGAGGTCAATCGAGTCGGCCACTCTAATGTTTACTGATAAAAAGAAAACCAATTTGCCCGCGCGCGCTCACCGCCTCCGTCACAAAGGAGCGCCATCTAGCGATAAATTATCGAAATTATTGCATTAAAAATTCCATCTAGTAAGTCAAAGTAAGCTATTATAACGGCTCTCTGTGCACCAGCCGTGGTGGAACGTCGTATAACGTTCAATTTCAGATGGCGCTTACGCCATTTCGCGCGGTCGGTTAGGTTCTCCCCGGCAAACGTTATGGGAAACCGCTTTACAGTCTGAATCTCCGGCGGTGTGTTTTAGATTTTTTTTCCGGGCTCATTGTTAGCTCGATTTTACTCTTTACTATATGAAATATACCTTGTAATGATAGTAAGTTAGATTGACATTGGAACGAGACTAAGATATACAGCTTTATACCAATTTATATTTAGTTATGACGAATTGAGTTGAAGCGGAAAATTTCCGAGATTTTTTACACGGTAAAGTTAGCTAAACATCTTACACTCAGCCGAAGCCGCGAGCAACAACTAGTCGTGACTCCTGTAGAGCACAAATTAAAAATTCTTTTAAAACCTAGTGGATGCATGGTCGTGATTACGTAGTATCACGTTGCAACCACGTTGGTCGTTCGTTAATATGAAAATTAACCTCAATGAGGTGCGAGAGGAAATTGACTTGCACCAGGAGTGCACAGCGACGGCACTGTCATCAAATATTAGCGGGGGTGTAAGCTGCGCCACCTTGTTAGTTCTTGTTACGTCGAGTTAGCTTTTGAACTACTAGGAGATAATGAATCGATACGATCGGAACTAAAGAGAACTAGTGACACACCTTACGACAAACTTATCTGAAAAACAAATCACGGATACATCGATGTTTACAGGTATACTGATGAAAAAATATGATTTACGAAACTTAAGTAACTAAACCGTGATTTTACGGTTTCAATCAAACATATAGCGAAGACAATCAACCCGTATCAATACAAACATAAAAATAGACATGCACCGTTTAATAAAAAGAACACCACCGCCCCGCAAATTACCCGACACCGTCCAATTTATTCGATATTAACACATTTTTTCCCTTATATTTTTTTTTGTTATGTTCGCGCATTTCTAAGACACCTGGAGGGGCCGGGCAGGAACGAAAACAATTTAATTTACAACACAGGACGATAGCCGATAATGCACCCCGGCAGCTTGTTAATGCGAAATTCTCGCGCGCTCATCTATTATAAAATTTGGTAAACATTGAGATGAATTTTGGGCGTATTGGTTCTGTATATCGAGGGCTACGTATCCAATAAGTGACGCGCAACATGTGTGGCGTCATGTTAACTTGAAACATGCCGAATGTTTTTTTTTGTTTTTATGTAAAAATCATCTTACTATCAGTTTGAATCATTTAACCTAAGTCATTACTGATATCCGTACAACTAAACAATTTGGAGTTAAGCAAACTAAATACTAAACAGGTTACTACGTAAAATGTTTTTGGAAAGGTCATAAGCGTACATAGTTTAAATAAATTCACTATTACCCGGAATTTATACACGAAGACGCCTTGAATAGTAAAGGACAGGTTCTCTACGAGGCGGGATCTTTCGAGTTACTTGCCAACCCGCACACTTAAGCAACACAATCCCTTCTATTTCGGTAATGGACATGCCTATTTGCATGTCAATATAGTTAATTGAGTGTACAATTAACAAAACAAAAATCCAAAGATACCGATAGCTACTCACCACAAAAAAAGCGAGCCGAAATTTTTTAAACAAAAAAAAAATACCACCATTGTTAACTTATCCGCATAATCGCCGCGCTAATTGGTTTTCCGGCCGCAACGGAACCCCGAAAAGCTCGGAGACAAAAAGCCCACGCTCCGACTAATAAACTGGATGTTCGCTAATTCATCATTGTTTTTCACTAATAAAAACACGACAAAAACACATCTTTCCTTCGGTGGGGGGTGAAGGGGGGAGCGCCCGCCCCACGCCGCCGTCTTGCCCCGCGGGTGGCGAAAATGTACTCCAGGTGAATTATGAAATAAAGGCCATTTGTCTGTCCTAACGTTTGTACGGTAACTATGTTAAAGATGCGTTCCGACGAGGGCTCGCTGTTACAACGCTCGGGAGCAACATTCGGCAGTCGTTTGTTAAAATTAAAGATCGTTACGCATTTGAATTACATTTGTGTTATGAATATACGGATTTTTTTGGCTAATTGTACTTACTAATTGTTGTGAGGCGGATGTCTTAATTTGCTTAGAAATTCTAGTAGCAAGCTTTAGAGCAGAAATGTACGAGGTAACGTTTTTAATTATTAAGCAAATTTTTAAATGAAATGAAATTTTCAGGTTATTTTATTAACGACATCATTTTTTAACTGCATTTTGTGTAGTTTCGATAGTACATACTTAAAGGTTTTTTTTAATAAAATTTTAAGTTCAGTTACTTTTCTTGTGTGATATTTTCCATCTTGTATGGGCACGGTGACACATCGATAGGTTATGTATTCTGCAGAATAGTAACGAAAGTAAGATCTTTTCATTCCTTTATAATGTTTTGATAGACTAATCAACGTTCTTCAAGTTTTTTTTAAAATGAATGTTATTATATTATAATGACTCATATCATTATTACTAGGTGGATATAAAGAACGAAATATAATCAAATAAAATTCAATTATAATTAATATATTAAGATACTATGACATTCTCTTAGAACACCTGATTTCTTCAAATCTTTTCAAAGATCAGTAATTTAGGCATATAAAGGAATTCAGAATTACCGCAATCATAAAAATATTTTTAAATATCGAACTATAACAATTTTAACCTAATCCATACAAAACAAGCGCATCCCATCAAACCAACTAGTCGTCAACAAACCTGACGCATCGAGAAAATTTTAAACTGATGTGTTCGCTGCAAATAATGAAATTATGCCGCAGGGAAGCGGGGGCAAGGCGGGCGACGCGGGGAGGGGCGCTGGCATCTTTCCTTTTTCCTTCTTTCTGTTTGTTTATACGTTATTTATCGGCGGATCGGGGATCTGTATAGATAAACATCAAACGCCTTTACGGCTCGGGCTCATTCAATTTGAATGGCTTTTGGTAATGAGACGGTGTGTGTTCTGTTGATAGTTATGGGAGTATTTAAAAAAAAAATACTGTTTATAGGTGAAGGAAAACATCGTGAGGAAACCTGCACATCTGAGAAGTCCTCTATAGGAATTTCGAAGGTGTGTGAAGTCTACCAATCCGCACTAGGCCAGCGTGGCGGACTAAGGCCTAATCCCTCTCAGTAGAGCAGGTCCGTGCTCAGCAGTGGGAAAGTATATAATATAGGGCTGATATTATTATACTGTTTATAGGTGGAGGAAAGCTGTTGGTAGTAGTGGCGGAGGGTGAAATTTTTTGAAAGGGTACTCGATACAACATAAGTACTAATATGGATAAATGCAAATCGTCCTCATGATTATGAGATTTTACATATATTCTGAAAGGAAAGCCGACAGGTATCGGTTTATATGGACTCATCGCCATTGGTTGGTAGGATATATTTTATATCCGCCCGGATAGCGATCACCGTACACGAGGGGTTAAACCAAAGTAGCCCACGTAAGTGTGTCGTGTTCCGGGATCAGTCTGTGTATATCCGGTTCCTACATACCGGCATAATTGTGTCGACTGACGAGGGGTAATTATCTTTCGTCAGTCGACATTCCATTTGACCCCACTTCACTTCCAATCTGGTGCAATGAGGTTACTGCCGAGCAATCATATAGGTAAATTTTTGTTGATTTTTTTGTCTATTGGTGCTTAGTGAGTCTTTGTAAAGCTTTGATTCCTTGCAATTAATACGCACACTACAAGACGTATATAGCGTGAGGACTCTTTGATGCTGTACAATTTGTTTTTAGTACACTTATGCCTTTGAATAATTTAGACTTACTGTTGTCTTTGAGCTCCATTCTTTGTATTTTAACCAATAGCTGGTCTCTAAATTAGCTATATAAAAAAAATATGTTTCTTCAAATATCTCATAATAAACCACATATCCTTATCTACAAAATCCATTTTTATTACCAACAATATTGCCAACAATCAGAACCTCATTAACAACTCAAGGGTTACACATAAAACCCGAAACAATACCAATCTTTTGTACCAACTTACGTACAGACAATGAAAATCAGGAATCGCGATCATACGCCCCCTGCCTCCCCACGATAGCCCCGCACGACAGTCGTTATCATCCTTATTGTTGTTTTTAATGAAATGTGACCGAAATGATGGCACGCAGAAGCATTGTCCGAAAGATCGGGACCCATTATCCCCCTTTCCCCCACTTAATATCCTGAAGGACCCGCAATAAAATTCGCTATGCCATGTTCGCCCAACGTCCTCGATCGTGAGACAAGTTTAAAGTGTTACGGCATGCCGTTGCGATTAATGAGTGTTGCCCGATGTGTTGCGTGTTCTTTCCGTTTGCGGGATAGGCAGAGGTGTTACTTCACTTGGTTAACATGAAAGGTTAAATATAATCAGTGAAACTCGTAGCGGAGAGCGTGTGAGATTATTGAAGGTCTACAAATATTATGATCTTACAAATCTTATTTTTTTTTTATTACTTTGAATGACGAGATGAGCTTGCCGTTCGCCTGATGGTAAGCGATACGAACACCTATAAATAGAAACACCATCCAACACCTTGAATTACAAAGTATCGTTCGGTATTCAACTGCGCTCGCCATCCTGAGACATAACATGTTAAGTCCTATGTCCAGTAGTTACACTGGCTACAATGTGATTAAGTCAGTATCGTAGTTATTCAGTTCTTCGACATTGTGTGTATTTATTGGTTTTCTCATCAGCTCAGCTCAGTGAAAAGCAAATAGTTAAATACTTGCTCATATGCCGAGATCTTGTCTAAAGTAGAGAGAGCCAGTTTCCTATTGTCCAATTCTCCTGAAGTTTGCTAACCAAACCGCAACGAAGAAAGTAAGAAGATTGCCACGGCGCCAATACAACAAACACGACTTAAACAAACAACTTATAAAATTATTCGTTCACACTCCGCCGGCCGCCGATTTGTTTTCGACAGTAGCAAATGCAAATCCGCCGGAGACGTGGCGAACGGAAAAAAAAACACGTTCGGCAAATTAATAAAACACCCACTAAAGCGAAAACAGGCGGAAAAAGAGCCCTGGGAGGGGCAATAGAGGGGGGCGAAAAAAAAACTGTCCACCAACAACGTGCTCTTCATTAAGGCAAAATGGAAACACCGGGAAATGAATTGATCAATCAGAAATTTTATGGGCCAGAATCACTCAACGGAAAATAATTCCCCGGCCATTTGGCTGGGCTCATCGCCACCGTTTTAATTTCGCCCTCTTGGGGAGATCGAGTGTCATCCAATCTATCTGACGACTGGAGAAAAAACTGCGACCTCGTCCGTGCTTCGTACCCGAGCCCCCCCCGACCACCCTCAGCCGCGTCACGCCCCGCAAGCGTCTTAAACACCGCGAGCGATAATACCCGCCGTGGGAGTTGACAATCGATTGTTTCAACATTGGATTTTTGGATGTTGTTTATTTTTCAGTTGATTTATATTATGCTGTAGTTGTAAGAAGAACCATTAGTTCCAATGTGGGCTTGCTTGTCTGAGTATCTTAACCACCTTATCCATATAAATCAGCCGTAATCCACATAAATACGAAAAGAGTTTAACATACATAGTCTTGATATTACATGAGACTATCATGGAGGTGATATTTATATATATCTATAAGGACCCATAAATGCTGTAGACAATATTACATCAATCGAATTCGAAATCATTGTAAAAATCAAAAAGAACTTTTTTTTACGACCAATCCCTAATGAAACATTACTTATTCACCAATCTAACTCACAAAATACTTCGAAACATTAAAATTCAATGTCATAATGAACTCGAGGCGAAAAAATACCAATCAAACATAGCCGGCAGTTCGCCAAATCGTTGACTTAAGAATTCACAAAAAATGCGGATTTGGAATGCAAAAGTGCAAAGAAATATATCTGATTTGAATAAATGCCTGAACGAGGAAGGAACGTGGAGGCGCGTTTTTTTGTAATTGAAACGGTTTATTACACGCTCGATCGCGCGTTGAAGGTATTAATTCTGCATCAGGAACCTGCTTCCTCTTGGCGTAATAGACCGTTTAGGTTCAGGGAATTTCGTGAAGAAGGCATACTGAATCAAAAAAATAACGCATCGATGATACCACTGGGGCTTTTATAGTATACAATGACATCTAAAATTAGGTTAGGTCCCTACTTCCTAAACCTAAAACAGAGAGTGTAGACAATATAGTGGGTTTGTTGTGTTATAAAAAATCTAGATGATTGCTTTGGTAAGTCACAGTAGAGGTATCAGTAATCTGTGATACTTATGTTGAGTAGGCAATGGCCAGTGTCCTTGATGTTAGAATTTGGCTGAATAATCTATGTTGACAGTGAGGATTATAGTAACCAGTGGAGAAGCATGAAATTTTTCAAAAGGGAACCCGATACAACTTACAGGTACTAATAATATGCATAAATGTGGTTTTAGAAAGCATTATAATGATGATTAGATTTTACATAAATTACGAAAGGGAAGCCGACAGGAATTCGGTTATATCGACCCTTCGGTACTGATGATATCCTAGGTCGGTGAACTGTTTGGGAAATTTAGAGACATTTTGAAAGAAATTATTTACTTTAGAAAGTTAATTATTTCTTTCCCCATAGCAAAACCAAATCATGACATAAAAAACAAAGCGTACATTCTCCGAAACCTAAACAACCGTGAATTTAAATACTGCCACCGGTATTTATGTTTATAAGCGCCATTTCGGCCCCATTCAATATATCATTAACGCTGGATACATAAAAAAAAAACAGCAAATTCACGATGTCAAGAGAGAAAAATAATGGGCATTAAAATCACCCTATGATCAAGGTATACAGTGGCTCGAACGATCAGCCCCGTAGCCATCTTCATTAATGAAAACCGTTAAGGTGGGGGCGAGTATCCGGCTCGAAGGATCACGACGAGTATTCTCGGCGCTGATTGAGTTTTTAAAAAAGCCGTTGGATATAAAAACTTATTTTAGACTATAATATAGTAACATTATAAAATACTAAAAGTAGGATTAAGAGTTAGATATAAATATATTCTTTTTGATGAAATTTCTTGTGCTTTTACTAAATGCAGGGTGAAGGGTACATTTACTGCACATTATTTTTATTTATTACTTGCCTTGAGTGTTGATATAACAATTTATGTGCCAGGTTAATTAGAAATTAGAATTATAAATTATTACAAAAATACATGGTCACCTCATAATCCTTCATTACTCGACATTGACTAAACCTAAGACATGCATATCGAAATACCGAGAATAGGGGAGGATGGTGGCGTAAAAACCCGCGTCAAACGAGCGACGCCTTATTAAGCCCGCGGGGGATGCAGGTGCTGGATGGAAAAAATTATAGTATTTAACGATATTAAGTTATTGAAGTTAGATTGGAAAGCTTAATTGGTACGCCGAAGATTAAAATTGAAGATTTCTTTTGAGGCGTTTTTTTTGGGTTTTCTTTTGTAGTGTTTCGTATGCATTAGCGTTGAATATTTTTATGTTGGTTGACAAATATTGTTGTAGTCTACTAATTAGAGAAGTGATGTCTTCCGGCAGCCACGTTAAGTAAAAGCTAGTTGGTAGAAATTAGAATAGTAAGAGCATTTTACATTTATTCTGTCTACCAATCAAAATTATGTTTGATGAAATATAAGTCCAAATTACATTTAATATAATGTTCTCGGTGTATAAATATACTATTAATTCATGCTTTATTATATGTACAGTCAATCACGAAGAAAGATACTCTTTTTGAATACAAATAAGTACAACGTAATTCGAAAATATTTCCTAATTATTCTAAGGTAAAGTGTAGAGTATGATGCATTGTATGAAGCAGTATAATAGAGTTCAACATCATCAACACGTTTCAATAATCAAATAATATCACTACAGGGTGATCCTGCCAGGACATAAATATTATATATCAAGAACTCGAAACACCCATTTTAAAGCTAAGTTTAAACTACATATAATCGACTATAAATATTTTTGTCGGAACAGCGTAGAAACTACAACAGCCCAATCGTTCACCAAACTTACTGAACTGAATCTGTAGGAATTAAATAGAGTTTGTGAATAAATTCGTTGCAATATATTGAGTACAGAGCGTAATACAAAAGGCTTCTGCTTCTTTTAGGTATATTATGGCTGCCACCGTTTATTTATCGGTGATTTTGCCAATGTCGAGTAACAAAAGCAGATACAAAACATAAAATCAGATCGCCATTTTGCCTAAAGCTGATATTCTAAACCTAGATAGTTTATACATAAGGCTTATATGTAGTAGTAAGAAAAGAGACAAGTGACAAATTTGAATGTGTCAGTTTTAATCGTTATGGACGCGTTCATTTAAATTAACAAAAACATAATCCAAATTAAACTATCACTATTAACACTAATCAACTCTAAAAAGCCAACGTACAAAATCAAAATCCGCAAAGGCGATCCAACTTCAAAATAATCCTGTTCCAAAATCAAACGTCAAATTAATCGCTATGATGTTCGCCGGCGAGATCAACGGAGCGTGCGATATGCTTTGATCTGCAGAGGAGCATTGACGCGGGTGGTGTGCGAGTGGCGTGCGATCAGTAGGTCAAAAGTAGTGCTCGGCGGTTGTAACGCTCCAATTAATGTAGTTATGCATTGTTGAGTTGTTCGATTGTTAGATGTTACTGTGGGATGAGTAGTTTGAATTATGAATTGGAACAGAATTTAAATATTAGGAACATCTTCTGTGATGTTTACTGTAATTCGGATACTTGATGAGTACACACTTATAAAAAAATTTGTGTACAGCTTAATCGGGTGTACACATTACTCGCGATTCAAAGTCATATTCGAGAATTGTCAATTTATTCGCCTATAATCTAAACCAGGCAATAGATCAAAAAGTTAAATGTCATCATATCAAATTTTGCAGCTTATTCTTTCGAATATTTAACATTATTATGATAAACGTCTGCCTTTCAAATTCAAATCAATTCTATCAGCCAAAAGTTTTTAGAACACCTGTAAAAAATCAAAATAATTCGTTCCATAGAATTTGTCTACAATTGAGTATTTAACGCATCAAACTCTCCTTGAATATCGCACCTATAAAGCCCGCGCCAACAAACCGACCCTATTCACACCAAAAATCGTATCATTCAAAACAATTTAGATATCAACTATTGAGATGTTAATTAACTGGAAAATTCTCGGGGCCGCATCAAGTGCCTTTTTTTACAACTGTACGCCCCCCGACGGGCCCCCTGACGTACCTTAATGAGACAAGCCCCCCTTCCCCCCAGTGTCTCCCGATTTTATAACTGCCGATAACACGGCAACATTGAATAATTGTCGTAATTTAGACTGCTTGTTACGCAAAAACACGATACTTGGTGGCTTTTATTACGTATCGTTGTTTGGTCGCGATAAGGGCTATCGGCTATGGCGATGGCTTATTCATTGGGTTGGGTGGGGCTTGATTATAAGGATGTTTTATTTTAAAATTTGTTAGTTAATGAGCAAAAGGTATTTTGTGTTGAACTACATTGGATGACAAGATGTTCATTACTGTTATTGTATTAAGAATGAAATTAGAATACAGGTAAAGGCATATTGTTTTAATTAATCATGGATATTTCGGCCTTTAAAATTTAATATGACGAAATTTTAAAGGCAGAAATATCCATGATTATTAATTATTTTTACGTTTTTCTTCAACTGCGAGAACTAATCACTAACTAGACGTGAATTTAAATTCTTTACTAGCCAATACTTGTTTAGTTACCCAGATTAAAGGTGAAACAAAATGTATGAAAATGGACCTTGAGGTATCGCCTTAATCTACGTTTGGACAAGCAAATTGTTTTACATTGAATGCACTTCTGTCATAAATATAGAAAGAAAACACATGTCACGCATTTATCCCCGAAGGGTTATGCAGAGGCGCAACTACGGCACCTACTATTCGCCAAGTGTGTTCCGTCCCGTGATGTGATATGCGAGCCAATCGCCATATTGGGCACAAATTCCAGACTCGGGGCTGATATTGAGCAGAAAAACCCATATATCACTTTGATCTGGGATTCGAACCCAGTACCTCAGAGTGTGGCCGTACCGCACATGCACTACAACTACGCCACCGAGACAGTCAATGAAAGTAAATTAGTTTATCAACATAGTAGACAAATTCTATTGTAATAAATATTACCTAGCAATATAACAAGATACGTAATAACCGCCTGTTCGTCTCTACACGTCAAATCGCCCACATCTCAGCGTCTGCGCGTCGTCACGTCGCGCGACTCGTGTTACGCGAATTTTAATATCCGACGAAATTTCGCATTCGACATTTGCCCCGCAGTCCCGCGAACTCTCGTATGCCACTAATAAGCCACTTGTACATTTTAATAATGCGAATGTACGTCATTACAGTATCGGAGCGTATTATTTGTCGTCAATTAGTGAGGATTTTTTAACTTATATTTTTAGAGAAAATTTCGGTTTCGTAAAACGTGAGTGTTTTTTTGGGTTAGTGATGGATGTGGTAGTGGGCTTGTTGGTTATTAATTTATGGGACAGAAATAAGCTGAAAAACCACGTTGTTAAAACATACTTTCGTTGTAGTTATTAAAAGGTAGGATATCATTGAACGTACTTTGTTCAATGCCATTTCATATCGGAAATAATTAATTTCGGATTACACAGAAATCTTGGGGGCAATTAAATTTTCTTGATACATACAGCCTACCTTAAGCAGACGTTAGATTATAGAGAGCAATTTCATTGTTAATTAGATTCTTTACGAAAGTCCCAAGATCACATTATTTGAAAAATTAACTTTAATATCTAAAAAAAAATTGTACTACATAATTGAATAGCTTCACGTTAATTTGTACAGAGAAATTCTTTTGAGTAACATTATGGCTCTGTTTTTATAGGGCTGTTGATTTTTCCATCAGCATTTTATACGAGTCAATCAATAAAAATGAATAAATATTATGAAAAAATAATATAATCCTTATAGAATTACAATACAAACCAATTAGCTACACATCACACTGAGGCATAAGATGTTAAGTCTTACAATGCCCAGTAATTTCACGTGTTACGATTTTCAAACCAGAACACAATATGAGCCAGTACGAAAAGCTCATAATGTCACGCTGAGATTTATCAATCTATAACGTGACATCTTTGATCCGAATTATAAAGTAAAAAAATAGTACGTAAATAACATACTCTCACGGTTTTATCGCTGAAAATTTAGCCGACCGGCGCAACTGGTGAGCCTACTCTCCGGCAGGCTTAGGTAAAAGCATTCCATCATATATTGGGCAATTGATATATATTTCGAAGCAATAATCACGCCTTTTACTACTTAAACTAGAAAACCGAACTCACAAACAAATGACTCATAATCGCAGTCTAAATATTACTGCTAAAACAATTTGGTATAGATGAGTATCCTGCATTTGCCAACCCAAACACTCCAAGACAGGAAAAAGTGTAAAAACAACCATCAAAGAATTTCCTTAATAAAAAATCATAATAAAAATGACTAGACGTTTCACGCTATCTAATCATATAATGGGCATAAATGTATCCCGGCACAGGGCGCTCTCGTCGATCCAACACGCCGTCTAAACAGGAGTGCGACGAACACCACTCGTCACTTCGTTACGCGACGCCGCAGACACGTTTTAACGTTCAGACATAGGGAAATGTGTACTTTATTAATGAAAATTATTTCATGTTTGATAAATGCGGAATTGTGTGCGGACTTTCGCGCCTTGCACTCAGATCGGCGCGTTTCTTTGCTGTATTTTTTTCGGAATTAAAATTGACTTGTAAATCGTATTATTACATTATTTTGGAATAACGAAATACAAATTAATAAATACCAATGAAATACGTTTTACAAATTCCAAACGCCGTACGCCGAGCAAACACGCCATGAAACAAAAACATAAATAAAACACAAATAGCTGAAACATCACGGTATCTCAACGTTTCACGTTGTTTCGGCATCAAGCTGCGCTCGTTAAAAAATATATCTGCAAATTGGCACGCCAAGTTACATCTGTAGCGTGCCAATGAATAACTAATGAACCGACCGGCCCGCCCTAATGACGATGCATTTATTCCAGCCAGCACGTGCTGCGTTGCACGCTGCGTGCCCTAATTCTGCGTACACGTCACGCTACGACCTTACGTTGCCAGTCGATATTTTATATGTTTACACGTTAACAGGCATAGTCTTAAGACATGTCACGCTGCTAATTTATTGATTGATTTCGAGTATTCAATGATGTTTTCCAATATCATAAAAACAAACGCGGCAATAATAATGTGTTGAATTATTAAAACACACGAAATATGTTTATCTTGGTAGATATAAATTAACCATCTCCCCCGTACCCGCTCGGAATTGATCCCGCACCGTTATTGTATCTATAAACATTTCAATTGGGGCACGGGAGCGTTCGCATGCAGCCAAGGTGTACAGAATGGGAGTTTTGTATGGGGGGATTAGCATATTTAAATATTGAAGAATATAGTATTCCGTGTTTGCATTCCTTGCATGCCGGTTAACCTACTTGAGTAAATATAAAGGAGGATTGTGACGTTAGTTATATAATTGACTGGATGTAACGTAAAAGTTTGCGTTTGTTTATATATTTTATACACTCTAAGCGTTAACACTCGGCGTGACATAGGGAATAATTATGTCTTCGCAAAAAATTACTTTGATTTTTAAAGTAAATTTTTCACTTAAAAACAACAACAAAATGACATGAAATTAGAAAAACAATTAATTTATTAATTTATATTTAGCATTTTAATTATTTGTCTGCCTTAGTATTGCGAGCACTAATATCGTCTTCAATGAGATATCGCAATGAACATGCTAGTATATCATTTAAATCTAATCTGATTTGTATTCAAATTAACGTTGCAACTAATAGCAAACATAAATTAAGTATACAAAACTACCTACTATTTTTTGGGTAAATGGAATGCAAATATCAAGGTATATAATCAGGATTTTTTTTGATTAGGTTGTAACGCATATGCAACACAATATGAAAAGCAAGCCATTGAAGCAGTCACGTACTTACCCCCTTATTCATACACTTTTTTTATCTAAGGACGGAGTAAAGCTGTGATAATAAGTCTGTTTCTCAGTGCTGACGGCATGGCAGCCTTCGCAGTGCGTAGACATAGGGCCGTTGTGATTGGCTAATATTGAGATATAACAATATTAGACTTGTTATCACAGCTTTGCTCAGTCCTTAGATCAAATACGTCTATGAAAAAGAGGGTTATCTTTTCAAATGTTAAGAAACTAATTTTAGCAAGTATTTAGAAAAGAAATCACCCTTTATATCAGCCTAAAGACGACAGGATTATTTGACTGTGATGAAATGGGAAAAATCATTTATTTTATTACCACAGGCAAACGTAACGAGACAAGTTCGAGTGACGAGTCGCGCTCTGTAATCCTTGTTACATTACGCTGATGTCTTGTGGGACAGGCAGGTGATATACACTACTGTTTTATTTGACATTGATTTATGTACAAACCATCATTATTATTATCATCATCATCAGCCACACCAAGTACTCTGGTGAACAGGCCCTCCCTAAAGATTTCCGGATTTATGAACCTATACTACTGGATCTAAATAATGATACAACTAATATTGTAAATGCAAATATTTCTAAAGATTTTTTAATGTTAGAATTTAACGTAAGAACTGCTTAAAGGGACAGATTGACTTAAATCTGAATTTAAATTATAAAGACGTAAAAATTATTTTATGATCATATGCTTTTAAAGGAGCAAATCTCTAAAATTATAAATGAAACAAGTATTCATTATTTACACTATAGTATATTTATAACATATAAATTAAATTAAAGCTTGTGTTATTTAAAGACACATGTCTCTTTATTACTTTAAAAAAAATCTTACTCGAATCAGTAATTGCTGATATTACAAACAAACTCAAATACCAAACTTAA
Source organism: Manduca sexta (assembly GCF_014839805.1). Classification (NCBI taxonomy): domain Eukaryota; kingdom Metazoa; phylum Arthropoda; class Insecta; order Lepidoptera; family Sphingidae; genus Manduca; species Manduca sexta. Next base: position 10,755,176 of record NC_051123.1, read on the forward strand.
TCACTTTACAATAAAGTACATATTACCGTAAACTTTCTTTTATCAACATATTTCCCGTATCCCATTATTGTTTCGCACACATTCGCTCCGCAGACAATAATCATTATATACATGTGGTATGATGATAGCAACTCCTCGCGATCCCGTTTTGTTTGTATGCGAGATGATTATCGATTGAGTTGCTCAGTTTACAAGTCGTGGAGGCTGATAATACGATGCCAGCGGTACGGGCAGGTGAACTTTTTATATATAAATTGGTGTTGTTGGCGAGTGTGACTGAGTATTGTTTTGGTGTGACAATTTTAAATATATTTTAGTCACAATTTATATTGTCACGTTAATGTTAATATATTGAATTCGATAATTTAAGGTATTTTGTATGTTTAGGTTAGAGCATTTTACTACTTAGTAATGGCTTTTGGTATTTATTTCTAGATGTTTGTTACAAGTAAAGCACGTACTCATAACGATGAAATCGATTTGAATGAAATATTGTACACAAACAAAGCAAATCATAGCAACATATTATGTATTATTTATTATCTCAAAGTGTAACATAACTTTTATTCCGAGAAAAGAATTTTAAATTTTTTCAAGGACAATCATAAAATTCTTCAAAACAGTATATTGTATTCCATTACAACTTTCGGTATTTGAATTATAATTTAATTCCAAACAATTTACACAAAATCTCACCCTACCAATACAAAAACAATACGCCAAAAAAAACAAAAAAAATCATCGAAACACCTCAGTAAACTTAGCGAAGATCCCCAGCCGTGCGTTTTTCGCGGGTATTATCAATTATTAAACATCAGCATGGAAATAGCACCCCAGAGGTCCGCCACCCCCCCTATACATTGCGTGCTCGCTTGTATTAAATATTCGCGGATTACGAGCACAAGTTCGAGGTCCGTGAAATGGGTTTCGGTTTTGTGCAACTTATTAGCGGGATTTGCATGTTTTTGATTTATTGTTTTCTTTCTTGTGAGGCAATTTTGATGACGTCTTGGGACGGGGCTGAATGGTTTGTTTGTGCTGTTATTTTTGGATTGTATGGTGTTTTGTAACTGGCAGTGGCAAAAGGTGTTTTTTCTAAAGGGAATCCAGCACAACATAAAGTTACTGATATGTATTAATGCGGTCTACACGTTCTGATGATAACTAGATTTAAACGAAATTCTATATAAAGAGAAGTCGGCAGGAATCGGGTTATATAGAAAAAAAGAAAGAAAAATTTTATTTGGTTGAGTAACATAATATAAACAAAACAAAACAAGTAATAACATAAGAACGAAATTAAAACTACATTAATACAACAGAAATCAAAAAATAATAATCAAAAGAAAAACCTATATGGACTGTTCGCCACTGGTAATTCGTATAATTTTCTCGCTAGAATATTAATTCACAAGGTTGCTGTCATATACCACGCATACCTTATTACTTCGAGATGATTGAGTGTTAAATGAAGATGTTAAACCATGATCTTGCAACACGTTAAACATAATATGCAGGACGTAAAATTCAGACAGGTTTATTAAGTAAAACACTATCGTCGAGATGATTCTGACAGAATGTTAAGCAACAGCAGTCGAACTTTTGTTTTAAATGCAAAACGATTCGTGGTCGGCTAAATGTTGAGTGGGAGTGCATTCCAGAGAAGAATGGATTGAATTGCAAAGCAACGGTGAGTAAAGAACTATGAGTGGGACACCTTAGTAGTAATTTTATACATGTTCCCTCATTCCTATAACCTGGGGTCCTTCAGACGGAGCGTGAAGAATCAAATATGCAGGCCGACATGACTGTGTCGACCGTCCAGATGCTTGTATCTTTGCACTTTCTATATGCTTCTCTTCGCTTAACATCAGGTGCAGTGAAGCAACTTTGCCGAGTCTTTATATAAAAAAAATTGATCAGTTCAAATACTTTACGCTATATCGTCAGCACGCGTCACTCGCCACAGTTCCATTCTATCTAGCGTCATTACCAACTTGTTGCTAAACTAGTTCGACACATGTAAACTGCAGTTGGTAATCTCTATAATCCGGGACAGACACGACACTTCCAACTCGGCCGAATAAACATCAAGGCTTGGTTTCTTGTGTTTATTATTTTAAACAGCTGTTGGTTTTGTTTGGAATATATTTTTTGTGATTTTCGATATTAGTCTTAATAGCAATAAATACATGATCGATAATTTCTTTAGTGGATTCGTTTTGGAACTGAAAACATAATATTGTAATCTAACGCTACTAGTTTAGTTTCCTAATGGTTAATAAAACAAGTAATTTATCTGATATGTTTTTTTACCACGAAATGACAATATTTACCTTTAAAAATTACGCAAATACAAAATAACCAGTTTGTAGAGATGTTTCATCCATCGAATTCCAAATTAAATAACATTTTCGCATAGACTTCAGAGGGAGGTATGTGCTCAAACTTTCAACTTTATTCTCATTTATACAGTACGTTGTGAGGGTTGAAACTGATAGTCGCGCTTTAAAAGCCCGCACTTGATTACAATTACAGCAAACAGAAATCGAACCTACATAACTGACCATCTCAAACCGGCACGGCGCACCGCACGCCGCTAACAAACTAATCTGTTACATAGTTGGTGCAATCTTGGGAATGCCGGCGGTCGCCGTCGTGCGCCGGGATGCGCTTGATTGAAGTAGCCGGCCCGACCTGAGTTATTAGCCAATTGGATGCCACCGCCGGCCACGGCCAGTTAGAACGGCTCGAGGTTCACGCAATCAAATTTAACGTGTGCTTGGTATTAACAGCTCTGTGTTTTGATGAGATTGACTGCCGTTTACAATAATCCAAATTTTAATCTTCGAACCGATCCGAGAATTAACGAACCAATCATTTAAAAGCTTTGTTCTGATTGGTGCATTTTTGTGATGGATCGAAGAAGTTATCGAGATCGTTTATTGAAAACGGTGTAAGGGATAAAGAATAAATAACGTTATATTTGATTGATAAATTCAAGTCTTTTGAATATACATGAGACAGTTCCAAAGTCATAAACCATTATTTTCCCTACGAATCTAATTCAATCGTATGATGCGCTTATCAGAATTGTGCCATATGATTGATTTAATTAATTTTAAATGAAATTCTAAATCCTTTTCAAACATTTCATATGAATAAACTTATATTCATAACTAAAACAACACAACAACAGACACAAAACAAACGGCAAAAGTAATATTTAATAAAGCAACATCTGTTGTGTGGATAATCAAATTAATCCATCTGCGAGTGTATCGAAACGTCACTTTGGCGCTGGTGAAAATAATTTCATCGAATCAAACCAGTTTACCGTGAACCCTACTATTCAACATCAACTCTCATGAAAGTATTAAATTTTCTATATCAAGGGCGATGAGGCAGGTCATGTAAGACTGGACACTCCTGTGGGAACGAGCGCCAAGATGGATTGGGCGTCGACCCCACGATATTTTGACAGAACCATCGTTCAATCGCCGACGATCGCTCTTTGACATGCCCTTTAATGCTCGAAGAATGGATGAATTATTTCTCACGTCAAATATGGAAGGTGCGTTATGGATTTTAAATGGATGGGAAGGTATTTTCCTATTGTTATAGATGTCTTATTTGTGAGTTTTCGTGCTCGGTAATAATCTATTATTATATTGTGAATAAAGAGACATCAACATCTTTCTCCTTGCGTCGATGTCCTCAATGGTCAGGGTCGTGACCCTCTACATGGATTACTTTTTTCCGGACTATACTGCGCCAATGGTATCGGTTCTTATAATACCGTCCCACTGCTGGGCACGGGTCTCCTCTTCTACCGAGAAGTATTAGGCCTTAGTCCACGCTGGCCTAGTGCGGGTCAGCAGACTTCACATACCTTCGAAATTATGCATGCTTATGCAGTATTAATTAAATCTTATAGTACCTAATACAAACCTACACTATCCTCGAGTAACTTAACCTATGTTTTATTATAAATTAGTACCTTTACCTCGGCAAGAGACTCAAACCAAAACTAGATAGCTTAACATTTTTCTCATTTGCATCAATAAAAACGTTAAGGTATTTTTAATTTAACATATCAACGATCTGTAAAGCCGATACGAGACCCTAACCAAACACGACTCCAGCAAACTAATACACACCGCACATACATATTTTCGTCTAAATAATAGGACAGTAGTAATTGAATCGGCCTCAGGCGCACTCCGGGCGAGTCGTTAACGTTCCTCAGGGTGTACACTCTCTTCTACCCCTAGTGCATACTGGAAAGCGTACGCGATACGTGAGAGCGAGACAGCTACACACAAACCGGACGCGCCAGAACGAGACGGACGAAATAGAAAGTGTTTATTATAAACAAAGGATGGAGTCTTATTGGTAGTAAGCATTTAATAGACTATTGGACACGGGCGGGCGAAAATTTCGCATGAAGACGACACACAAATTGTTTGTTTGGGGGTGAGGGGGGGGGGGGTGTAGCTGTGAGCATATTACGATGGGCTTTGATGTTCCGTGGGCCAAACGTTTGGGTTTGACCGGTTAATTAAACTAGGATTGTATGTATGTGTCCGGTTGGATTGCAAGGGATTAACTCGTTTTGTAGTTTTTGATAGGCGTCTTTGTTTCAAATTTCATAGGTGCGACGCGATTGATCTGCTCACTGGCTTACTGCGAAGAGATGGCAAGAATAGTTTGGAATTTCGATTACCATTGGTACAGATATTTAGATTTGTATCGATTGCTGTTCTTTGGTAAACATGTATGGCTTTATATACATCGTTGACAGTTTAACCACTAATTAGGATTCAGGCATTGACAAAAACTCCTTCTTAATTATGACAAAGGCTGCTATCGAACAATTGGCTGCCATTATTAATATACTGTTAGGATCTGAAGCGATTTCGATTTAATATAAAAATAATCATCATTAACTTCAGAAATACTTTCACAAAGATTTCACCAACTAACCGAACGCTTCGACTGTCCATGAACATCCACCTCGGACTGTCAAACTCTTAGCATATTCATAGCAAAAAGTGTCACAAATACTCTTATAAGAATATTGTTATCGTAACAATACAATGATAGCATTGACGAACGGAATACAGACGGAGGTATGTGCTCAAACTAAGAAACAAACACTTTATTTTCATTTATACAGACTGTAATGAGGGTTGAAACTGTTAGCTGAATTAAAGAATATTTCCCATTACCGGTCTATCGTTATATGGGACATAATTACATAGTGATGCTTGGAACTGCTAGCCGAACTTAAGAATATTCATTGCCCATTGTCAGTCTATCATTATATGGGACACAAACCCCAGAAACTTCATTTTTTTTTCACGGAACCAAGAAATTCCACAGCATCAAACCTGGTACTTTTGTTTTATACCAGCGCTTCCACCATTCAATTACGCCAAGACCTTCGTTAATGGAAAATCACAATAATTATTCAATATCTCAAGGGTCCGTAGTACTTGTACCTATCGGCGTGTAATAGATAGGCGAGGTCTGAAGCCCGCGGGGCGCCATTATCGACCAGATATTGCCCCTAACTACTCGATAAAGCGCCTATCGGTGGCCCACCGAGCTATTAATGGACCTCAACGCACGCTCAAAAGGGTTCATCGTTGGGTGGTTTGATTTATCTTGATTGTATGGTTTGTAGTATTTGGGAATCATTGGCTATTGTTTTGGTAGATAAGGACTTGGCCTTAACTTTGTACTCTGAATTAAATTCTAAATTCCCAACAAGATTATACGTATTAGTTAATACGATACAATATTCAGTAAATATGAGTTTGATGCTTATACATCAAAACCAAAAAAAAATTATAAGTATTCAAAAATCAACTCCGTAAATTACCAATGTGACAAAAAAAAAACCTATTTAAATATCTAGCCACTCCACTTATTTAAGATCGAATCGATTTCCCTCAACGCCAATATAAAGCAATAAAACCGTAACAATTTTCACCTTCAGTAAAAACTTCGTTCATTCTCATTCATTCGATCTCTCCATTCACAATACAGATCCATTCCCCAATACTTCCAAACCGAAACGGACACCATCAAAACAGTAAACACACCATTCATTAAGCCGTAGGGACAGAGTCGCTAACATAAAACTAGTGTGTACGGCATATTAATTTTTCAACGAGTGAGTACGCTCTTGTGCCGTCGCCGCTGGCGTCGCAGACAGAGTGTTGCAGACGAGGCGGTGCGGGTTCGAAACCAACGGGTAGTTGAGAGGTAGCGAGAGCGGATTGTAGGTAAGAAGATAGATTAAAGGGCTCTTGTATCGAGTGTTGCATACAAGGCCTTGCAGGTATTGAACTGAGTAATTAATAGTAAACGGCAGGTACGTCATTAAGTGAGTGCGTTTTGTATCATCTTAACAGAGGGTTGCAGTAGCAGAAACGTGGGGGAGTTGGGAAAGTGTGATAGCCACGTGATGTAGTGGACGTCGGCTCCGAGGCCGCGGTTTAATCTTTGCTCTCTGAACCAACTTGTGTTGCAAATTGTTGTTTCTAGTCTAGCTGTTATGTGATTGAAAGATCTTCGTAATGCGTAAAATAAAAAATAAAAAATAATGTACAACGATATATACTTATTTTTAGTGTGGGGGCCAACACTTCGAAGGGGTTTACGTTTGAAGCTATTAGATTAACATAAAAAACTCAATAGAATATATTATTAATAGCTGTTCTACACTGTGCAAAATCTCGTTTAATATGTCGAAATAAAAAAATATATATTCGCCGATTTAGTAGCCCCACTGCCAGAAAAGTGCAGACAGAATCGCTAGGTGCGTAAATTATGGGGTTAGCATTAACGCGATGTTCAAAACAAATATAATATACCGAATGAATTGAATTACATACTATGTTAAGAAATCTTTATATAATAGGTAAACAATTTAGTAAGGAATGCTAAAGTAAATGTTATTCATAGGTAATATTATAGGCAGCTAATGAAGATAGTATTTATTTGATCACCATTTATTTTAGAGTATGATTGAGAGCGTGACTTTTGTATTTGGTCGTTTAATATTTGGCGGATCGTCAAACAGCTTTCCAAGATAGGAGAATGAATGTCATATTTTGCCTAATATCTTAGGTTTTATATTACAGAATGAAAAGACAAGCAACTGTTGTTGTCACCAATTACATTTCAGTTCGAAGGCAATGTAAATACTGAGCATTATGCGATTTAACATTTTATGTTTCAGTATGACGAGCTCCCTTCAGCGCCATGATTTGTAATTCGGAGTTTAAGATGTTTGTTAGTTTTAGCGAGCGCCATGCTTTGGAATTCAAGATTATGCTCTTAATGGTTACTTGCAGTTGTGAATGGTGATGCTTAATTATAGCACTAAGCATTCTCATCATTAAGTAATATTATAGGAAGGTTCTTTTAATATACAAGCACAGCAAACCAACCTCACTGCACCTGATGGTAAGTGGAGTGGGGTCCAATAGAATGTCGACTGACGAGAGATGTTACAGTCGACATATTAATGTCGGATATACACAGGCTGGTCCAGGAACACGACACACTTACGTGGGTCAATATGTCGGGTTTAAACTCTTTGTATACAGAGGTCGCTATGCAGGCGGATATCAAATATACCCTAGACCAGCAAAGATAATAAGTCCGTTCAAAATTGAAACCTCACAAAACACTAATCCGATACTGAAATCCACCAATAGGAAGCCACATCATACCTCAATACCATAGGCTCCTTTCAAACTCGTAGCCGCGAGCAAAATAAAAAACAATTGAACTCAAGACTCCCAGTATTTACACCATCAATTCACCGATATTTCCCGAGGCCTGATACACCCCCCCACCGCGTCATTGTCCCGCGATGTCTGCAGGCGTCTCCGATGATCAATTACAAAGGTTTTCATATGCTAATGGCGGGTGCTGTTTTAATTACGCCGTTTGATTGCATTAGTTATTGATTGCGTTCATTAACGCGAGTCGTGCTGACAGGTGGGAAAGAGTAGGGAGAGAGGGGGGGATGCCTTTATGATTTCCAAAGATGTTAATCTATGCATAAAACTTTAGTGATGACAGATGTGGGAGGTAGAGGTGACTTCGGTTGTCTATATTTATATAATTAAAAATTAATATAATCAGAACGGCGAAGGAAAACATCGTGAGGAAACCTGCAAATCTGTGAAGTTCTCTCTAAGAAATGTATGAAGTCTAGCGAAGTTCTCTATAGGAATTTTAAGGGTGTGTGAAGTCTACCAATCGGCACTAGGCCAGCGGGGTGGACTAAGGCCTAGTTCCTCATACAATCTCATTCTCTAATACTCATATTAGAGGAAGCCCTTGCTTAGCAGGGGGAAAGTATATAATACAGAACAGATATTATACAAACTAATCAGGACCAACCAACCAAATTACAAAAATCATCGCATCACCAGACCCAATAAAACCAACCCGCCCCCACGAAAAGGGGTAAATGCAACCCCTTAGGTGACAATTCGCGCGTGCATCCGTGAATTTTTGATCTTGCATCGACATAGGGCCCGTTAACTGTTAATATTCACCCGTTTAGGGGTTGCGGTGTTTGCTCAGAGGTTTTCGGGTAAGCGGGTTGATGCGATTATATTGGATCTTTTCGGCAAGGAAATAAACTTATGGGGCTTGGCTTTTGGTCGCCTTGATGTTATTAGTGTTTGGATGAAAATGGTTTTACAATATGACAATATTAATATTTTTGTGCACTGGTTAATCAAGAATACTGGACTTTCAGTTTTTGATTTGAGGGTTTATAATTGTTTTGATAAACCGGCATGAATTGCCATCCGGTTTGAGTGGACACTGCGATTGTAGAAGACCGAATAAAATCTTTCACCATCACTAACTTCTTTGAAGATCAACATGTATGTAATTCTACTATGACGTTGTTGATGTTTTTGGTTGGTAATTATTGCACACACACGCATATGCAGAAGTGCAACCAGGGCATACACTATTTGCCAAGTGTGTTCCATCGCATGACGATGGGGGCGAGCCTATCGCCATGTCGGGCACAAATTCCAGACTCCGGGCTGATACTGAACAGAAAAACCCAAATATCAATTTACCTGCCCCGGAATTCGTACCCAGGACCTCAAGACGCTGCCGTACCGAGCATGCAGTACTACGCCACCGAGGCAGTCTTATTGGTCTTTATTATACTGAGATGATTTTGGAAAAAGTACTTAACAGACTTAAACAATACATAAACTAAGTATATAATAACTGACCATCCCCATCTAATAACTCTACAGAACAATTTTGAAGGCACGTGAAGTCTACCAATCCACATATGTCACCGTGGTAGACTGCCTTTAATCATCTCGGCAACTCGTGCCCAGCAGTACGACTGTACAGGGCTGGTATATCACAAATCCCAACCACACAGCGCAGCAAACACAAAAACACAATAACAAAATCGAAACGGCAGCAGCACTCCGTTAAGCGGCGTGTACATTATCACCGTAGGCGAATTTACCGAATTTACCGAGCAATACCAACGGCCCGAGAATGTACGAAATGCCCAATTAAAATATTAATTACGGTGAATTGTGACACTTTGGTGGGAGAGAGTTCTTACAGTTAATAGCTGGGGCGGCGGTACATTAGCGTCGCGCGGATGTCGGCTGAACCGGGAGCCTTTGCGGTGTTATTGGGTTTTGCGAGTGGAATAAACGAGATTTTATTGATTTTTATTGTTTTTTTTTTGTGGCAAAATTGGTAATGTTGGACTGTGGTTTTTCATGGTACGTGATCACCGTATGTGAACGCAATGTCAGAGTTATTATGTGGATTACTGACCTTTCAAAAAATAGAAGAGCCTTTGAAAAACAATATGTCTATAATAATTCATCGTACAAAAAGTGACAATGAAAACATCCAAATTCCAATAACCAATTTTCAATGCATTATAAAAAAAGTCTATTATTGATAATCGGGAAGAAGCATGGTGGGTCGCATCGGCTTCGTCTCTTAGTCTAGAATAAATCACAAAGTAACTTTAATTTTCAAAATTGTTTTTATTCTACACACCCAATACCCGATTGCTAACGTCAAAGCTGGCCTTTTTCACGCCATCAATCGGGCATCTAACGAGCGTTCAAGTGTCGGAATCAAACGCCGACACGAGCTGTGACGTGTAGTGCCGCCTTTGAGCCCACACGGCCTGCTAATGAGCTACCTGGAGTGCGTCGATTCGATGGGGCGGGTGGGTTACCAGCTTATAGCTTAATCGGGGAAACATGTAAATGATAACTAGTATGTGTTTTATTATATTAATTGATAGGTATTTTGAACATGCGTAGCTTTGAGTTAACAATTACCCGCAATGTTGTGAATGAAGCAGCGGTGGCCATTAAAGAATATAAAGACACTCTATGTTATTCATGGTTATAATTGTTTCCTGTAGCAAAACAATTTTTGGAACCGTTTCATTTTCTCCAGAATTTATTCGTTTCTAACTTAAACTATACCATCTTTTTTGTTAGGATACACTTTTTTTTTTCTATCATATCCAGTCCTAATATTTTCATGAATCTGTTTAAATCCACATTTTTCGCTGGCAACCCCAGCCGAACACTTAACACCGCGGTTTACGATCAGGATGCGCGTAAAACGAACGTTAAAAACCGCGCTAAACGGGGGATGGCCACATTGATCCCGCGCGCTTTGACAACGCTCCCTCGCACAACACGATCACATCGACCTCTTATAATGTATGGTTTAATGTTTTTTATTAATTGAAAAAGAAGCAGGTTGTTAGGTTATTAAATTATTTGTAGTAGTGCAATGATTACTTATTCGTTTCTTATTGTCTTGCTATTACACCTAACAAGGCAAAAATATTTTACCAATATTTGCCTAACTCACCGGTTTGAATCTCTGGGTTGAACCGTTCTACCACGTAAAATCCCGTCATGCTATACTCTGCTTATCCTAAAATTCTTCCTCTATTTGTTCCTATCGCACGTCAAAATACATTCCAAATAAGTTTCAGAAAGAATTTGACTATATTATCAGACACGACATACCTAACGTCATCAAATTTATTTGGTAGTGAATGAAACCTCAACCCAACGAACAAATCTCAACAAAAAATTCCGCGCCTTCGAGCAACCCTTTCACATCATAGCTGACAATCGTACATGCACAACCGAAACGCAATTAGTCTGAAGATAATGAAAGCGAGCGTGATCGTGGGCTGGCAGTCCCGGGGCGGTCGCCACTGGAATCAATAAATCATCGCATCTCAAACAGTTTGCTGTTGTTTGCTTCTTGTCACACACTGATGGAAAGTTTGGACAGCTAGTTTTCTTAATAATATGTATACATATTACAAAACAAAGTCCCCTTTTCTGTCTGTGTGTATGCTATCGGTTTTATCATTTTTTTTTAATTTTTAAGAAATTTGGTATTGATATAGTTTAAGACCCTGGGAAGGTCATAGGTTCCTTTTAATCCGGAGAATATATAGCAGGACTTTTATCCCCGAAAACTGCTTCACGCGGGCGAAGCCGTTTAATGCGAAAACTAGTTTTTAATAATCAGAATACCAGTTTCAGCGTTAATCACCCGATCACATCTTTGTGTGCAAGAAGATTACACTGTAACTTTCTAGATAGGCATAATGGCCTAAATTCATAAGCGATCAAAATTGCTCTCTATGGATCGATCGTCAGAATGGGCCAATCAGAATAAAGTGTATTTGACAGTTTAAAAGGTGATTTATTTTGATTGGTTTCATCTTGGGATTGACGAAGATAGCGATTGTAATCGTTTATCGACTTTTTAAATATCCAGCCTACATTCCTGCGAAATGTGGTGAGTATGAACGAAACTCGGGGATAAATTATACAACAGAATTACATCAGACAATAAACTAAATCATGTAATGTGGGTTTACCTGTTTCATAATTCACTTACACATTCTAGTCCTTATTCACACCATCTAGCGATACTTTAACAGTTAATCCTTTTTTTTCGTCTTACTGTCACGGCTCAACAAATATCGCGTATTGCTCTACATCCCGCCCAACAGTGTGTCAGTAGCGTATTAATGTAAACTTCCATACGAACACTTGTAGGCCTCGGGAGTCACTCGCGAGTCCAAACCGCAGAACGTTCGCTCTGTGCCAGTACATCTCAGAAACAATCTTGGGCCGCATCGCTGCGGTATAGTTATTGATATTTATGCGTATCTCTGAGCGTATAGGGTGTTTTATTTTGTGCTAGGTGTTGCTCGCGGCTTTGCCTGCATAAAAAGTCCATGCCGTTACAAAAGTTCCCTTTTGATGGTGGTAGGATATATTTTATATCCGCCCGGATAGTGACCACGTTACATAATGTGTTAAAACCCGTCATAGTGGCCCACGTAAGTGTGTCGCGTACTGGGATCATGTGTATATCCGGTTCCAACAGGCCGGCATAATTGTGTCGATTGCCGAGGGGTAATCGTCTCCCGGCATTCGACATTCTATTGGACCTCACACCACTTACTATCAGGTACAGTGGGGTCGCTCTGCCCTGCACGTAGAAAAAAATAAAACATTCTATGACCGAAAATCGAAAATCGACTTAAAAATCAATTATTTTCATTTGCAGTTAATTACCGGGATAATCAGTTAATCCATGCTACTAAATTTCATGCAAATCTGTGATTGTTTTTGCGTTTACTTCTAACAAACATACAAAAATTTTAAACATTTTAACAAACTTACTCATTTATAATAATTATTAAGATTGTCGATGATTTGGCGTGGATTATAAGGGAGAATAGTAACAGTTAGGTTCCCTAAAAACGGATTTTATCTCCGTTACTAATAACATATATAAATATTAGCAGTTTATGTTTTTATATAATGTTACTGAGACCAAATAAAATATTTTTCTTTCTCTCTTTTTTCTAATATAAAAAGGAAATTTGTTTGCAGAACGTAATCTTTAGACTTACTAAACCAATTCTAAGACCGAGATAATATTAAAGAATACATTTTGCCTGCGGCTCCGCCCGTGTGAACGACTTTTCGGGATAAAAAGTAGCCTACGGCACTCAGAAGTAGTGGAGTAATATAGTTTCCTATAAGTGACAAAAAATTCTGGATTAGCAGTTTCTGAGATTGTTGCTATCAAACAAACTCTTCAGTTTTATATATTAGTATAGATTATTGTTACTATAGGTAGGACCAACTTATTTGTTTTCTCATACCTAACATTCATAATAATATAATATCAGCCCTGTATTAATACTGTCTCACTGTTGGGCACGGGCCTCCTCTACTACTGAGAGGGATTAGACAATAGTCCACCACGCTGGCCTAGTGCGGATTGGTAGACTTCACACACCCTCGAAATTCCTATAGAGAACGTCTCAGGTATGCAGGTTCCCTCACGATATTTTCCTTTACCATTAAAGCAAGCGATAATTCACAAAGAATACATACATCATTTTTAGAAAAATCAGAGGTGTGTGCCTTTGGGTTTTGAACCTGCGGACATTCGTCTTGGCAGTGCGTTTCATAACCAACTAGTCTATCGCCGCTTTAATGAAAAAAACAAACAATCATGAACTCACCGAAACCATTTTGAACTATAGTCCAATCCCCGAAGTATAACAGTGTCCCATTTGGAAAGTGTATCGTGCACCGTGTCTCCCAACCTACCATCGTCTTGACACAATTCCGAGCCCCCGCCGCGGCAAAAACCGACTATGACCGAATGTTTAGAGATGTTACTCATTATGATCCGTGTGTGGGTTACTAGGGATGTTGTCGCGCGATATTGTTATGATTGGTTACGATATTTTTGTTTTTATTTATAGTTTGAGGGTAGAGTTTTGTCACAGATGAATTATTGTAATGGCGGTCATAAGTTTATATTGATTTGAATGACGAGACGATCTCGTCGCTTGCCTGATGGTCGATACGACCGCTCATAAACGGTAGAAACACTATCCAAGACCTTGAATTACAAAGTATTGTTTGGTATTTCACTGCGCTCGCATGTGAGACATGAGAAGTTAAGTCTTATTATGTACAGTAGTTACACTGGCTACAATGTATTAATTTGTATCTAATATGAGACAAGTTTAGTGGTATTCGTAAAATGCAAGTGAGAGTTTTACTTATCAGTAATTATTTTAACATTCCACGTCCAAGCACAATTTCGTTAATTCTCGAAATATATTTTGACAATAAAATAAATTCAACACCGAAACTAACTGCAGCAACACTAAATACTAAAACCGTACTATAATAAAATTTTATTCGTCTAAACAGACCAATGGCCACGCGTCACCGCAGCTGGAACCGCATCGATATTTACGCAAATCACCCCATCCCTAAATAAGAGACAAAGTGTCGGTGTACATTAGTGGGCGACGGGGGGATTTTATTGCCACCCGAGCCTTAAAATATTGTCTGATTCATTAGAGGATATTTCACATTTAAGTTGAGCTTACATCGAAGCGAAGTTCGCACGGCGCGGCGCGGCGCACCGGTGATCATCGCCGCCGAATGTTTACAACACTTACAATTTTCCAACGAAAAGGATATCGTTACTTTCGCGTAATAAGACGCTAAGATTCCGTTATACCCTTAATTATGGCGGGGTGGCGTTAGGGGTGGCACATAATGACACATGTATGTAAATATATACAGTGTTAGCGGGGCCCTAGGTGGCGACGTGTGCCCGCCTTAATGGCGCTCGGTTGTTTCTTTGATTAAAGAATTTTATTACATGTTATAATTCACGATTAGACGGCGAAGGGTTGGGGGCTGCCGTCTCAAGATAAAACGCTCGTGTAATGACAAGTGCGTGATTCTGAATCGTAATTGTTATTGCGCGGGCGGTGTTAGGTGGCAAAAATTTTAATTCGCGCAAATTGGGGCCGCGGCGCGCGGGAGGGGGCCGCCCGATCCGGCACTGCACTACAATCGGGCGATTAATTGGCGGTCTCGCATTTCAATATTGTTATTCGAACTCCTTGCGCACCGCTGTTTAATATTCAAGCCGATAGGAGGTTGTTGATGCAAATTCGCGCACTCGATACCATTATTGATTCGCGTTACCAAATGGCTTTGTGTACCGACTTTTTGGAGTGTTTGGTGTTTATTTTGAAAGGGAAGAGGACTTTTCATTTAATTTGATAGATAATTTAGTATGCTAGAACAAAAGCCACAATATCAAAATGTAGAATCTATGGCCGTTTTCGCAGTATTTAGACTACTGACTTCCAACTCTTTGACCAAACAATTTATATGAAGTTGACCTTTCATCACCAACATCCTACCAAGTGTCCGATACTCAATCTACAAACATTTGACCAAACAAAACAAAAACACATCGCAGCTAATTATTTTTAATCAACACGGCGCATCCGAGGTACCAGGAGAACATAATCTAAAACATATACACACTGTTGTGTACAGTGTACAGCGAACGCCCTCCTTTTGAATCTTATAACCCGCTCGCGTTTTAAATTTTAATGAATATAGATATCTTTATTCGCTTTGAGCGAGCTACGGCCACGGCGCGGGTTGATTAAGGTGCGATCCCGCGTCGTGTCACAGCGAATTCGTTAGCGAATATGCGGTATGCATGTTTATATTAAAATTTAGGTTGGAGTTTCGTCAGTGTTATAAAGTTGAGAAGGGCAGGGTATAATTGTTAGATTGAGTTAGAAATAAAGCAGCTTAAAAATAAATAATACACTACAATTACTGTAATGAAGCCGATGCTAGAATGTGCGTTTACATCACCAGCTAAAATAAAAAGTCTACTTCATCAATTGATTAATTAATAATATGATTAAATTAATGACAGTCTGCAACAATTAAATAGCTTTAAATTTAAATAAAGGATTGAATGTGACGCTTTAGGTTTAGAATATTACATGTCAACAATAGCAAAACGTCCAGAATTTTATCAAAGTACTATTATCAAATTACGTTGATCACACTTTAACATCACCTATACTGTCTCAGTAACCTTTCTTTGTTACTTCAACAGTCGACACAGCTCATCAAAATTCGTCGCGAACGCGCAACCGAACGCTCGTCCATTCCCACAACGGAGCCGTCCCTTAAGCCGTGATTAAAACATTCGAGGCGCACCATTAAATCTAATATGCAACGGAATCATGCGCGATGTTCTCTGTATGTACGGCGGGTGCATTCAGTTTTTGGCGCGGATAATCGTCATTAGTTATAAAAAAATATCTTTCTTTGTACCCGCCGGCGGTGAATGCGAAATTTTAACATTTTTAATTACTTTAGATGTTTCTTTGGACTGTATAGTATTGTTTTGATAGAATTTAATGTATGTTAAGTATATATGATTTAGAAATATAGTTTCATTTCCAATCTCATGTCTGTCACCTACGGTGTAGATTTCTTTGTCTTTTTGGATATTTCATTATGACGGCAAAATTGATTTAGATTTATTTTCGCAAGTAGATAATTTTATAGAGAGTTATTTATAAAGGCAAAGGAGTTTTATCATTCCTTATGACTGTCTGACTTCTAATCCTATATTCAATCAAATTAAACTTTTCCAGTACAAGCCCACAACGCAATTTCATCTAAAAATAAGCTCTCTGTCTATCGACTGAGGAATACTTATTTTCTTTTCTCATTCTACCGGCTTCAATAACGGCTCAAGACACTGATTGCCTAGAGGAGTCTTTCATTTTCTTTAACTTTAGCTCGAACGAAAAAAGCCAATATGACTGGGTTGATTCTGAAAGAGATCAGAATGTTATAGTCGAGCTTATCATGGCTCAAAAATACTACCATCAGCATAGCTTGAGTAATTTACTTGTAAATCCCTCATGTAATTATTGTTATATTACTTACTTTATATAAAACGCAGTTTTTGAGGTTGTTCAAATAACAATCTTGATCTAAGAGGAACTCATAAAAAAATATCATTTTTTTTTAATTCTCGTATAAGTTAGTAATCAATGAGTACTAACAATTACGTTGTACACTCTTTACGTCGAAATATATAAATGACAAAACACGGACGTTAAACACCATTAAACACAAATTAAAACCTCTATCGCGTACTCCCCAAAGCCAAAACGCGTGATTGACTACATTCAACTAATTAATATTCGGCATTTAACTCACGGTTAAAAATACACGGGCGGCATTGGCAAAACAAGTCGTTAACCGGTCGCCAAACTCAATTAGTGATTAATAGCCCGTTACCATAGTCAAATTGTAGGGTTACCGTCAGTTGCTTTACTTATGCCGGACAGTAACGAATTGGATATTTCTATGGTGAGAAGAGAGGAAGTGGGCAGGTTAGGTTAGGTTCGTAATAGTTAGTTTAGTAATAGTTAGTTTAGATAATAGTGGTTAATATTACTGAAGGAATTGTTCCGTTGCTTACATTTAAGGGGTAGAATTAAGACGGGCAATGGAATAATAGTTGCAGTACGCAAACAATATTTATAATACTGGCAAGTGTGATTAATGTGTGAATATGTAGACTTTTATTGACGAGACGAGCATGCCGCCCGCCTCATGATAAGGGATACAACCGCGAATAAATAGTTGCAATACAATACAGAATTTTGTATTTAAGTATAGCAAAGTACTACGTAGCACGTTACTGCGTTCTTAACCTTGAGACATAATACGTTAATGTCTCATAATGCCTAGTAATTATGCTGACTGCAGTATCATATCGGAAATGCAACAGGACATACTTAGTGCTGCTTGGTAGAAATAGATATTGCGGTGGAACCTATCCAGACGGCCTTCGCGTACGAGAGTCCTACCACCAGTATATGACTTCTGAGTGTCTATATAATAGTATTATAAGTTTTTAATGGCAGTTAGAGGTGACGTATCCACTTAGTGACACTAGCTAATGTTATATTGTTACAAAGTTACACACTAACAAATCAGGACAAATCCAGAATAATCAGTACGTATGGTCACCCCAACCACGGCTAATTACTGGCCTATCAGCGTATGGCCGGCCACGCCCGCTTTCCCGTCAAACATCATATTAATTGATGTTGTTATTAATGCTTTCTAATGAAATTACTCCGCCGCATGGAACTTTTCCTTCGGTTTTCTTGTTATGGTGTGACATCACTTCCGTTAATATGATAGAGCTTATAAAATAAATTATCTTAAGTTCACAGAGGAATATCTTAAATTTAATAGTAGGCCCACCTTGGATAAAAGAATATCGACACAATGTGGCAGTGGCCATATTACCCGATTCCAGGGGCCTTATTCTCTATGACACTGTAAACGCGTAACGCGGCCGTGTCATGTTATCTTCGTGAAATTTATGTGGAATGGTATTCTGTATGCCAATTTTTATTGTATTGAACGTGACGCGATGCGTTACGAGCTTGTTACGCACTGTAAAAATAACGTGTGGCATAGAGAATAAAGTCCCTGCTGGCTTCCCTTTATGTAGAATCTATATATCTTTAGAACTATTTGCAGATAGCATTTATGCATAATACTACTTATATATTGTGTTGGGTTCCCTTTTGGAAACTTTCACCTTTCGCCACTGCAATGTGATTACCTAAGTTCAAGCAAAGGCATCTTGACTGTAAAATTTCTATCCTTAAATTCACAACTTTGTGCGCCTTTTATTGGAAAATAACAGATAGCCAAATAGCTAAACTAAGAAGATGCTTAAAATAATAATTTGCTTCAAAGTATGCAAACTGGTTGACGACGGATAAGCAAGGCAGCGACGCCTACCGAGATGATTTATCCCATATCCAATCCAAAGCATTATCGGATATTATCATTATCCAGCTTGCTGGTGGTAGGATATATTTTATATCCGCCCGGATAGCGACCACCTTACACAAGGTGTTAAAACCCATCATAATGGCTCACGTAAGTGTGTCGCGTTCAGAGATCAGTCTGTGTACATGATTCCAACAGGCCGGCATAATTGTATCGACTGCCAAAGTAATCATCTCTCGTCAGTCGACACTCTATTAGACTCCACTCCACTTACCATCAGATGCAGTAGGGTCACTTGGCAGTATATAAAAAAAGCAAACTATGAACCAATATTTAAACAAAGTCCATTAGCATCGATCCAAGCCTACGGCCATCAAACATATTGTGGTGTACTATTAAAGATAGTGATCATTGTCCAATCCCAGCGGGACGTTCGGCTCTTTCACCGTTATTACTTATAATTGAATTGTATAGCTGCGGCCGATAATATGAATATTAAGGACATAAACGTAGGCAGTGAATGTTTTAGGGTTGAATGACGTAGGCTTAGTCATTAGGGTGTGCCGTTTGGGTATTTATTTTTTATTTTGTTTTATATAATGTCTGGATTAGACTTGACATTAACTGTTGGTAGTAATTAGATTTTCCTTTTGAAGCTGACATATATCGTCTTTTTTGTATCAGACATTGTTTGCTTTACTTTTGAATATCGACAATCTTCCTAAGTGACCCCCTGGATGCTCCAATCTTAGACAAAATTTAAGAAAAAAACATTCAAAATATTATTTGATCTAGAATTCGATTTTTTTCTCAGTACACTGCCCACTTATTACATCTTTACTAATACAAATATCATCACAAACAACGCTTTCAATCAACACTTCCCAATCCCCCTAAACACACACGAAAGATTGTTTGAAGACGTGACATAAATAACATCGTTATCCATGATATCTGTCAGCCCCCGCCGCGACTGGCCTCATGTGTCATCATCGCATCACGCAGAAATAACGTCACACTCCGATGTCCCAAATGGAGCAGTATCGAATTATTTTAAGGTATTTCCCATGACGCAACCGGGAGCATTGTCCACTGTCTCGGGACGCGGTACGGGATTAAAGATACAGGAAGAATACGGTATGTTTAGAATTTCAATACTTGGATGTAGGCGTAGAGTTCGTAGCACTAGTAGCCGTTGTAGATGACGCATATTCTACAGCGGCTAAATGCTACGCCTGCTACGTAAATATTAGCTACGGCTACGTTAGGGTACGGAGTGTAAATCAATGTACTGTAATAAATATTATGTGTGTTATTTTTTAGGAAATATAGAATCATTAGTAGAAGTATCAAGAATTAAGATAGATCAAAAGACATACTAACCTTTAATGCCATCAAATTATTGTCTACAAAAACTTGATTATAGCCCATTTGATATACCCGAAGTATGATAAACTTTTAATGCTCTAAGAAGCATGAATTCCATACAAATAAATACTATTTTTCTCGAAACGAACTGGCGGCCGTTTCCAGCGTCACATAAATCAACGCGTATTGTTCCCCCACGCCCCTCGGCGTCCAGTGGTCACTAATCAAATATCTTTTCCTGCGCCTACGAGTAGGTGACAATAAGCGACATGCCACCGCGCTTCTCAAACGTTCTTTGTATTTTTTTATATAAATAATATCCAATTGAACTGTATGTTTTGTTAGTCTGGTTATATTGAAGAAGGTTATATTGATACAGAAATAACCATACGGAGTTGTCTTTATAGTCCTAAATTGTATATGCATATGGTGTTGATTGAAATGACATGCAATGACTTACTCCAAACATTACATACTAGTATAAGATTAACATGAAATAATTAAATGTCTGTAAAACTAATAAGAATTATCCAGAACATAATCTTGTTAAGATTAGTATTTTCATTAACTACCATATATTTTGTGTTTCAATATCTCTTCATTTAATTTGTTCATTATTTCAATACAAACACTACAACATAGAACGCGAAAACTTTGAGAACATCAAGGCGTGGTGGTACGAGGAACGAATAGCCAATGATTAATAAAGGTAATACCATTAGCTGGGCCGTAGCCGCGGGCGCGACACATTCGATTACAAGCATTAGATGTGCCGATTGACAGACGCTATGTGCGATAAATTCGCTAATATATAGAGGCATTAAGATCAATTAGCTTTGGCATAGTTACGGTTTGCTGAAAAGAATGAGAAGCTGGCAGTGGCAAAGGGTGAATTTTTAACAATACCTTAGCTAACATATCGCGGTAAATTGAATAGATAACAAAAATAAAGACAAACATAAAAGGGAAGCCGGTAGGTATCGGGTTGAATGAACGGTTCGCCACTGGAGGCTGGTAAGCCAGAGCGACTCGTTAAATTGAGTGAGTTGTCAGTTAACACCATGGATAAGTAGAATCGAATCGAAGCTACTGTCTTACTGAACAATGCGGAACAATATGTTTGATAAAGCAATTCGACCAGTAAGTTACAGAGCTGCCGAGAACTTTGGCTCTCTAAAT
Source organism: Manduca sexta (assembly GCF_014839805.1). Taxonomy (NCBI): domain Eukaryota; kingdom Metazoa; phylum Arthropoda; class Insecta; order Lepidoptera; family Sphingidae; genus Manduca; species Manduca sexta. The sequence goes on from NC_051123.1 coordinate 10,776,505, forward strand.
ACACTGTGTACTCCTTAAGTATTTAAAGCATTTTTGCTGTCTTGGGCAGACTTACCACTGGCGTTTGCCTGCCTTGTTCTAAAAAAGTATAATAATCATAATGGCAATAAAATCGTAGCAATATTATTTACCAGCTAGCTACATTCGGTTCAACACATTTCGTAGCGCATCTTTACGAGCTTACACGAATTGAGATATTCGTAGCGCATCCAATTGAAAAGCGTAGCTAATAAACGTTCGTAGCGCATTTCCACTAGATAACTAGGCACCGCTAGTTATTCGTAGCGTAACTAATAATGACTCTTGGATTTTTTGCACTCGGCGTGCTGAATACGCTGCACAGAATCTGCATCTTGCATTTTTATTAAATTTCAACATTTCTCGTGTGTATTAAAGGATTAAGACAACGGATATTTCATGGCGAAAGAGTATTTCGGCAAATTTTTTATAACATAAATATAACTTTATAATTCTTTATGTTGTAAAGAATTGGCAGAAATTCACTTTCGCTATAGAATAAACAAGAGAAATGTTGACATTTAATTTAGTTATACTAAAATAAAAATAAGGATTAGTACTGTAACCTTTGATTATTGGATACATATAATAATCATTAAAACTGTAGTCTGTACACAAATAATCCTCATCAAACCCCAACTTTACAAATAACATCATAACCTAAAGAAACAAACATTCCGTATTATTTTAAGTAGTAATTAATGCAATGACGACGTCCGATACATTGTCACGAATAAATGTATCACACGATGACTTGCAAACGATATCGAGGGAAGACAAATGATCAACGATATAGCACACCCTACTTCACCCCCACCCCTGCCGCCCCTTACACGTAGTGGCACTGTCTTAGCATCTGTCGCGGGGCACAATTACTCAAAACTAAGCTACGTCACCAATATGGTGGACAATGGACACGCGATGCAGAAAATAACCGCACGGATGTTAGAAAATGGTTATAATTACTGGAAGCGATTGTTAATTGATTTTTTTTTATATAGTAATACTTTTTTTACATGTAAAAATTCGTTAAGTGATAAGAAAGGTTTGATGCCATTAAACCTTCAGCTCTAGGTTAACAATGGAAGTAAACTAAATGCAATTATTTTATTCATAAACTGTTCAACAGCATCGAAAGCTTCGGATATCTAAGCGAAAGATAATATAATTTTTCCGGAAACATAATGTTTCAATGCGTTTGCATTTTGTGTTATTTTTATAAATAAGTCGAACTAGGGTTGTACTAGTCGTCGTAGGGTTTAATATGGATATATTGTAATTTTATTAACTTTCCTGCAGTGGCGAAACGTGAAATTTTCCGAAAGGGAACTCGACATAACATATAGATACTAATATGCATGAATGCGGTCTGCAAATCGTTCTAATGACGGTATGAATCGGATTATACCACTGCTTCCCTGGTCTTTTTGCAAATTCAAGGACAAAATATCCCCTATACACTACTAAATAAAGCTCATAATAATAATATTTTATTACCATTACCTTTACAATTTCATAAAAAAAATGGTACTATGTAACTTCCAACAGCGTTAAAAATTTAAATATGGGGCATTCCACGTGAAGCGGGCACGAAAAAAAACTCGATGTCTCAGATTTTCGTAATATTTGATTATGTTATACCTGTATATGTCCTCGATCCAGATACAAAATATTATTAAAGTATAAAGTCTGGTTAGCGAGTTAAAGGACTTTGAAGTTTTCACTGGCCGGCTGGTATGCGCCACTTCGAATCCAATAATCAAGTTTTTAAATGTTACAATAAAATAAATAAAGCAATGAAATAAATACTTCATTTAATGAGCTTTTTTATTGTATTTTTGGAAATTGAAAAAATGTTTTTTTTCTTTGAAAAAATGTGTTTGAAAGTTTCAAACTTGAATTTCACAAAGTTGGCATATTTATATTTTTTTTATTTTTTTTCTAAAAATAGCTACTATTATATAGATAAACCCTGCGAAGTTTCATAATGGGCTGAGAAGTAGTTTAGGAGCTAGACCGATTACAGTGCCGACGCGCGGCGGTCGCGAGAAAGAGCGAAGTAGTAAAAACTTTCAATTAAACTAAATACTTTCGATCAGAGTATTTTATCATGTTTTGCATCGCTCTAACGATTCAATTACATCTTATTATAATATAAAAATATATATTTATATTACTGACGGTGCACAACAACATTTTAAAAAGATTTAATTGTATTAACTTGTTATATTTCAAACAGGATTGTGGTAAAGATGCAGAATTTCATTTTCGTGCCACTTCACATGGCAGAAGGGAAATTAGACGGTCTCGGTGGTAACCTAAAACGCCTGGCGACACAAGCTAGTTTACATAACGCATCAAACAAAGCCATCACTATACCCAACCGCTTATACATATAGGCTAGAACATCAATGCCACAAACTCATATTTATTATTATTATTCATATATATTTTTATGTTTCAAACTTGTATTTCACAAAGTTGGCCTATTTATATAATAACTGTTCTACTAAAATAGCCAATATTGTATATAGATTATCCTTGCCAAGTTTCAAATGTTGTTGTGCACCGTCAGTAATATGAATATATTTTTTTATATTATAATCAGATGTAATTGAATCGTTAGAGCGATGCAAAACATGATAAAATACTCTGATCGAAAGTATTTAGTTTAATTGAAAGTTTTTACTACTTCGCTCTTTCTGGCGACCGCCGCGCTTCGGCACTGTAATCGGTCTAGCTCCTAAACTACTTCTCAGCCCATTATGAAACTTCGCAGGGATTATCTATACAATAGTAGCTAGTTTTAGAAAAAAAATAAAAAATATATAAATATGCCAACTTTGTGAAATTCAAGTTTGAAACTTTCAAACACATTTTTTTCAAAGAAAAAAAAATCATTTTTCAATTTCCAAAAATACAATAAAAAAGCTCATTAAATGAAGTATTTATTTCATTGCTTTATTTATTTTATTGTAACATTTAAAAACTTGATAATTGGATTCGAAGTGGCGTATACCAGCCGGCCAGTCAAAACTTCAAAGTCCTTTAACTCGCTAACCAGGCTTTATACTTTAATAATATTTTGTATCTGGATCGAGGACATATACAGGTATAACATAATCAAATATTACGAAAATCTGAGACATCGAGTTTTTTTTCGTGCCCGCTTCACGTGGAATGCCCCATATACATCCAAGAACGCTAAAAATTAACATGTCCGAACGAAACATCAACCATTAGCCCTATCCAGAGAGAAGTGTTCGCGCGTCACGGCGCGGGGCGAGGGGGACGCGACACAGTCTATAATCATTTATCTCTACGAGTTTAATAAAAGGAAGATTATTTATTGCGGCGGCCGACCGGGCGGCGACGTTAATGTCGCATGATTTAATACCATTACATCGGGAACAGTGCCAGATACATCGAGACGGCCACCTAAGGATATTATCGGTGGCTACACAAAGGGTAAGACTATTTGATGTATATACAGGGTCCTTTCGACATTGTGTTACTAAATGAGACCATGTATATATCTTCTTGGAAATAACACTTTACAATAAGTTACATGAGACATAGATGTGAAATAAAAAAGTGTCAGTTTCGAACGAAATAAATATTAATAATGTAATTTTAAAAGCGGCGATAGCCTAGTTGGGTGTGGAACGGACTGCCAAGACGAATGTCCGCAGGTTCAAACCCCAAGGGCACACACGTATGACTTTTCTAAAATCATGTGTGTATTCTTAGTGAATTTATCATTCGCTTTAACGGTGAAGGAAAACATCGTGAGGAAACCTGCACATCTGAGAAGTTCTCTAAAGGAATTTCGAAGGTGTGTGAAGTGTACCAATCCGCACTAGGCCAGCGTGGTGGACTAAGGCCTAATCCCTCTCAGTAGTAGAGGCCCGTGCTCAGCAGTGGGCAAGTATATAATGCAGGGCTGATATTATTATTATATTATTAATTTTAATTTTATGGGCTTCATGCCACTACTACTACTCTAAGAGAATTCGTCGCAGCGTCAAAATCATACTTTCAGTCAGTATTACACTCACGCGCACGCTATATTCGCTCTAAACTCTAAAATGATCAATAAATCAAACAACTAAAACCAGAATTTTTGGTGAACACATTTGTTATTAATGGATGATTTTTGGCACAATGTCAGCAAAGGCGAAGACGAGTATATGGTTTAATTTAGTAACGCAATGTCAAAATGACCCTGTATATGTATACTTTTAATGAAATCTTTTTATACTGAAACGGCTGTAGTTTGTGATTTTTTTTATGATATCAACAGGAGGCATTATCGAACAGAAAAATCCAATATCACTTTTCCCGGGCTTCGAACTCGAGACCTCAGCGGTGTCATTCCCCGCGCACATTACCACTACACCACCATAATCGCATATTTTAGCTTTCAGAATCTCAAAATTATTTTAACTAGGTATAAAGAAACCTTCTGAGTTGTACTTTCGCTAGGCTTGCAAATAATTTTATCATTGTAATGGTCAGTCAGAAACGGTTGTTTGGGGTACCTGAAAACATTTTATAGGTCTGAATTATTTTATAATTTTATTCTTATTTTGCATCCAATCATTAGATGCTTTATTGTATTTGGTATTGTTACAACACCAAACAATATTTAATATGATAATATTGTGAATGTTGTACGCACCTTCTATAAGCAGATGTATCCAAATTTACTATTTCTTATACTGTATAAATGCTAATAAATGTGTTACTGGTATGCTTCCTAAATTACTGAAACCAATGTGTGTATCTGAAATATTCTTGGTGATCAAACGAAGCCTGGCGATCCAATGATGACCAGATTATGGGAAAGCCTTTGTCATTTTAGCTAATGTAGTTCAATAGATCACATACAACACAATAAAACCAAAATCTTATATACGTTATAATAATCTCATAATGCCCATTAAGACGACGTCGCCCCACCACAATAGGAAAAGCGAAACAACAATTGAACGCGAAGATATATTTCCAACGAAACCGCTATTATTAGTAGATTAAAGGTCATTTTACTCGATATTCCATAAAATATTGCCTCGTAAATGGAGGGCAGCTGCGAAGACGTGATCAACTCGGGGCGGGAGGCAGTAATCCCTTTAAAAATTGCCAAACAGAAAACAAACGTACAATGGCGGCCGGTTATACATCAAGTGGCTTAAAAAGAGGACGAAAGGAAAAAAAGGAAACGTCCGAAAGCCGTAAACGGCGGCTGAGATGACGTCCGAAGACGAATTCCGGACAGAGCGGACGGGGCGGACAGGGCGGACGGACGACAGATACGAATGGAATCGCATGGAAGTAATAGAGACTGGTGCGGTCAGGCTAAATGACCGACATCCGGCCCGTAGACAAAAGCGAATCCGCCGTAATAAAGCAGGATTGATGAAAAAGCGCTAAGCCACGCCGATATAACGTTCAGGCGCAAGGCACGAGCTTGTCGAGAGTTTTTGGACATTTGATTGGATTTAAATAGAAAACTGACAATTTTAGCGTGCCATTGTAAAAAAAACAAAAATATAATGTGCCTGTAACGTGCTATCTAAGGCCGGCCTTATATATCCAAGTGCTCCTTTTTAGGAAACCTATTTTATATCCCAACAGTTTTCAATATCCCAAAAGTACTTTTCTATACCGAATTGTCCTTTTAGATAGCCACAAATATTTTGCATTATGAAACGACGAGTGCAGAGCAGGGGCACGTATAAGGCAATGCTATTTCTATGTATCTTTAGATTATTAAACAGTAAAGTCTGTTAATACTTCCACGCGTCGAAAAAAAAACGGTTAAACAATTCGATTGGACACTATTACGTGGAACATATGTTTGCTACAAGTGTTATAGACTAAAAAATGCAACAAGATAGTCAAACAATATGAAAAAATATAAGAAATAGCATTTAAACACCACAAAAAGCAAGCCCCAAACACTCATAGTGAAAACATTACCAAAAATAAAACCCGATCCCGCTGCCTCTCCCATCCTAGACCGACACCCGAAACGTCTTCCCAGCGGCTTTAACACAAAGCTATTGCTATTACAGAGATCGCGAGCCGGGACCATCGAACGGCGCGGTTTATACTCAACTCACTTTACGGGGATTTCTTCTATGACGTAAAGCACTCACTTAGATGCGAGATCCACGCTGACCGACTTTTTCTACTATTTATTAGACGCGCATGGGGATACAGTGGGATTATTTTGTGATATTACGTTGGGTTTTCGATGATTTTGTTAATGTCTTTGGTTGTGCTAAGGTTTTATTGTTATGAGGAAGAGTTATTGCAGTAGGTATATGTATGTCGAAAGTTTATAAATTAATTCTTAGATATTTATTTACCTATTATAAAATAACTATCTATACATATTATAAAACAAAGTTGTCTGTCTCGTCTGTATGTTGTAAATTTTCTCAAAATCTACTAAACGGATTTTAGTGAAATTTAGTATGGAGATAGTTTAAGACCTTGGGAAGGTTATAAGGCTTTTTATTTCGGAATATATAAAGCGGGACTTTTCTCCCAGAAAACTCCTTGACGCGAGCGAAGCCGTGAGCAAAACTTAGTATTAATTTCAGTATCTTTTTAGTATTCTGATTTGTATATGGATTTTTAAATTATTTAAAACAAAATTAATGGTACTTAATCTATGAACATTTTTAGCGAATCGCTTAGCAGACGTACTTACAGAGAAAAACTATGAGTTACATATGCAATAGCGAATATTTGTGTACCACGAGGAACAACTACTAACAAATATTAATCAAACGTAAAGACATAAATTGGGAATCGTCAGCGCATACTCTACCCAATACATTACTTGCACTCGTACTTTTAATACCTCACAAAAGTATAATCAATTAACCCCTAAACACAACAAAAACGAGATCAAACAAACACCATCTGAATTATTAATCTCAACTTACAATATTTACAACGGCCGGTCCAGAACAACATTCTTATTACGCGCAAACCTTTGTGGGTGTAGCAGAAACGAAGCCTCAGGGGACGCATGACAACTCGCATGTAACATATATTAATAACACGTTAAAATTATTAACAAGCCCTGTTTGGGCAGGATTAACGGTGAATAGTTTTAGTTGGACAACAAAGGCCCTCGCCGGGTTCAAAGTGAATTTCTTAACCCGACATATTTACCTAAGGTGCTGGTGATAGTAATTTCACGCGTGGAAAGTCCGAGCCGGCCCGCACTGCAAACAATGTGGGGCCGTGCTTCAAATTTCTGTGTACACATTGTTCGGTTTTGTTTTGAAATGGCGACAAATGTTGCGACCTTTGCGTGATCGTTTGTCGAAAAATTTCTGTTGATTGTTAGAACTGTTCATATGTCGATACTGTATGATGTTTTTGGCTGCTTCGGTGGCGTAGACGTATTACAGTAGGATAGGAGTAGTGCTGTGGTCTCGGGTTCGATCCTCAAGTCGGTCAAAGTGATATTGTTTTTTTTTTATTTAGTATCAGCCAAGATTTGTCCGTGATATGGCAATAGTCTCGCCCCTTATCTCATCACGGGACGTTATAGACATGGTGAAAAGTGGGTGAACCAGTTACGCCACTGACTACATCTTCGGGGATAAAAGGCGCGTGTGTATAAATTGTTTAAGTTAGTTTTATTATTAATAAATGACTAGCTTTTGTTTTAAAAAGTCGTTAAAAAAGTTTTCCGAGATTTAAGCCTGCTATATACTTTCCCGGGATAGAAAGTAGCCTATGTCTTTCCCAGAGTCTCAAGCCATCTCCATACCAAATTTTATCAGATGCGGTGTGGGACTTTGTTTTAAAATATATTTTTTAGAACATTTTAAGAGGAACAATTCCACACATGATTGTTGCGTAATTTTCACCGTTTAAGCAGGGCATACAACGGAAGTTCTCAAAAGGAATACATTTTCCTCGTGTTTGCAACATTTTTCATTAAAGCTCCGATCTTATTGGTCATAGCGTGGTGTTATATAGCTTTCCTCCATAAATGGGCTATAAAACATCAAAAGAATTTTTATTCAGTAGTTCCTAAAATTTGTGCATTCAAACAAACAAAACAAACTCTTCAGCTTTAATAGTATAGATGTAATACACAAAGGCCTTTGTCATTGTGTAGTTCTAGAGATACATCGCAGCGCAGCACTTGTGAATCAGTGAGACAGAATGCTTTTCATTAATGACCTTACTACACTACGTTTCGCCCATAACTGCCTAAATCCAATCCGCAATCCGTTTAAATCGATGTACGACAATGTATGATGTTCTGCTTGGAGAAGGGACTTTATATTTTCAATACCGTTCAAACGAATATAACGCTTATTTAATGGAATTTAAGCTACAGGTATTAAGTATATTAATATCGAACAGTTTTATCAAAATATATTGTTGTGTTTTTTTTTTATTGCTTTGCATGACCAGACAGACGAGCTTGCCGTTCGCCTGATGGTAAGCAATACGACCACTCATAAACAGTAGAAACACCATCCAAATTACAAATTATTGTTTGGTATTTCACTGCGCTCGCCATCCTAGACATGACATGTTAAGTCTTATTATGTCCAGTAGTTACACTGGCTACAATGTCCTTCAATCCGGACTACACACTGCTGCTCGGCGGCAGAAATAGACACTGCGGTGGTACCTACCCAGGCGGACTCTCACACATAAGAGACTTACCACCAGTATCATAATATCATTATACTGCTGTAGTTATCTAGTAATTATTACTAAAACTAGACGTATGGACACAACAATTTTACGTTAGAAGAAACACCGTCAGCCAACGGCTCAAAATCGATCCGAAAAGTATAAACACCGTATGAAACAATACAAAAGCTTTGCTCAAACACGACTCAAAAGGCTAAGGTCCGGAGCCGAATGCATCATTAATGAAGCACTGGCCACATCTATTGTTGCACTATTTAACAACTACCCGACCTTTTTGAGGGATTGGCAAATTAAACCGTACGAAACGGCAAATAAAACTATTGTTACATCGAATTTGTTATTAATTAATGTTACTTTTCTGACGATCGGCTACCTGAGCGGTTTTGTTTTCTTTGGCTTTGTGAGGGCTGTGGTGTGGGCGTTCGGAGTTTGGACTATTCTTTGACTGAATCATATGCATATTAAAAACGATATTTCAGACAAAGTGGTATTTGACGAGAAATGTTTATCCTTCTTATTTATATTAATCGTGGACTTAGTGAGTCTCAAAATTGGAATAGCTTCAACGGTATCATATCACTAAATTGATACAAACAATTACTTAGGCACCAGCAAATACAAAGTCAGATATATCTAAAGTCTACATACCTAAAATTAATTAAAATACCTAAAAATAAAATACCTATTTTATTTAAAAATAAAATAGGTATTTTATTTTTAATCTGTTGGTTTAATTTTCTTCGACCAGATTTTTTCATTACCGATCTTTGTCGGTTTCTGTTCTTTCGAATACTACCATTCCGTTAGTATATCCGCGTCTGTAGCAACATTCAAATTATCTGTAATTATACACCGCCATCTATCGTCAAACAAACAACCCTCTCAACTGGAGTACACTACAAAAAAATTGTTCGGTAAATAATCGTCTTCCTGTCGAAATAGAGGAGCAAAAAAAATCAGATTTCCGAGTACGGAACCCGCGGCGGTTACCTCAAGTGGCATCGTGATTACGCGTTAATGATCGCGACCACCATCGGCTTTGTCGACGTATTAATACGTGCATCGTGTGCGGGTTCATATTCCGGGACTGAACATTTGATTAAAGGAAAATAAAAAATGTCATCAATTGGCAGGTAATTTTAGAGCACTCACTATTTTAAAATTGCGTTTTAGGACGTTCGTTTTTAGTGTTTTAATAAAGGTGACAAAAGCTATGATAATTTCATGTATTTTAAAAATCGAACAGGTGCCTATAATATTATCGTGGCCACATTGAAATTAACTTTCATAAAAAAGTAAAATTTAAAAATAGAACCTAATAAGCACTGGCACAAAAACAGAACTAATATTAAAAATAAAACCATCATCACATAGCAACGTCGACGAGTGTGCAAGTCTGTACAAGACGTGCGGAAGTGCGCTTTCGAGTCGATTGTTTCACGAGATTTTAATAACGGTGCACCGGCAAAGAACAAGTCGGAAACCCATTGTCGCCTTCAAGATGTTGGCCACTCGTGATCCAGACTCGGCCGGGATAATATCCCCTGTGCCGGTTTGATTTTATTAACATTCACTTCACATGCAAAAATTGGGTATTTATACTTTTTGTAATACATATTAAATCTATTTTATATATTTTTTATCGATGAGTCAGTGATAAACAATGTTTATAACTGGCCATTTAATAAAGAATTACTGATCGCTTACTCAACATTTTGAATTTAGAACGTAGCATGTTTACAACGTTATTTGTAATAGATATCCAATAAATTATAACACTTCAATAATAAGTTGTCTATGCTTACAAAACACGCCATCAACCAAATTAAACGCACCCTTATTAACAACCAAACTATCAATAATCTTATTCCACTCATACACCAAGCAAGACAATACCATACCAGACACAATAAACCCTTAAAACTATCAAACGCCATTAAAGTCAGCCCAAACTCGCGAACTATTCACGTTTTGTAATGACGATGGCACGGCGATAAATATCATTCACCTGTTCACGGGACGCGCACCATCTTAGGGGACAATAAGTAAATTTAGGACCACCATTAAGCCTTATGGACTGGCGTACGACGTGTATATTAGAAGGGGTTACGTGTTATTGAATTTTAATAGGTAAATTTAAGGTGTTATGGTCGCATTTACTAGATCCGGTTCGATGATTAGGCATTTTTCTGGCCGGCACTGACTATCTTTAAAACAATAATTGATTTCACTAGCACGTCTAGACTAGTGCTTATAAGTTCACGTTTTATTAAGAATTAGTTTCAATAGAGATTAAAGAAAATATTTAGAGTAATCGATAAGGGATTGAGACTATTTTGCAAATATTAAATACTAGATTTTGCTTGAGGCATCGCCCGCGTGAAGTTTTCCGGGATAATTTTTTTCCGACTTACTTGATATGAATTGTTATATTATGACCAAATTACACAAAATCATTATAAATTGTAGCCTATCTGTTATTCTGATGTATTACCAATATTACTGTAAAGTTTCATCCAAATGCGTTCAACCGTTTTTTCGTAAAAGAGAAACAAATATACATTCATACATGCATCCTCACAAACTTTCGCATTTATAATATTAGTAGGACTTGTTCCAACTTCAACATTTCTAGAGACCAGGCGCCAAATTTCCTACCACAAACCATCTTTAAGCGAATTAATTACCACTATAAAAAAATATTGTCTTAGTTTGATCCACATTAAAACAGTCCATAAAACAACATCGCATCGTACATTTTTCATCGCGAAAGCAGGCCGTTCACCTGGGTGCCTGTCAAACGGAATCCGCCATAATGTCCTACCTACTTGAAGAAACGGCTTGGACGTAATAGCTCTCGGCGCACGAGATCAGCTGAGGTGATGTGGCTGTTTTACTTTGGACTAGATTAGATAAATTGATGAAATGAAATGATTTATTTGAATCTGTAAAATGTTATACATTTTCCCCCTTATTCATAAACGTTTTTTATCTAAGGACGGAGTAAAGCTGTGATAACAAGCCTGTTTCTCAGTGCACAACGGTACTGAGAAATAGACATAGGGCCGTTGTGATTGGTTATTATTGTTGTATTTCAATATCAGCCAATCACAACGGCCCTACGTCTACGCACTGCGAAGACTGCCATGCCGTCAGCACTGAGAAACAGACTTGTTATCACAGCCTTACTCGGTCGTTAGATAAAAAACGTCTATGAATAAGGGGGTATTTAGATTCCGTCAATATTAACTCTACCACCGGTTCGGAAAGCAGTTCTCACCAGAGAAGAACGGGCAAGAAATTCTGGATGAAGTGTAGTTATGATTCACATTCATCAGTTGATAGGGGATATGGTATGAGCGGCGATGGCCTAGTTGGGTGTGAAATGGACTGCCGAGATATATGTTCGCAGGTTCAAAATTCAAGGGCATATAACTCTGACTTTTTTAAAATGATGTGTGTATTCTTTGTGAATTATCGCCTTCTTTAACGGTGAAGGAAAACGTAGTGAGGAAAACTGCATTCCTGAGAAATCACCTATAGGAATATTTAAGGTATGTGAAGTCTACCAATCCGCACTTCGCCTAATCCCTCTTAGTATTAGAGGTCCGTGCCCAGCAGTGGGACTGTATGTAATACAGGGCTGATATGGTAAAACAATATAAACAAAATAATATAAGAATCTTTGAATTCTACCAAAAGACATTGATAAGAAAAACTAAATATACCACTACAAATACGATGTCTTGATTATTTAAAAACACTGGCCTTACAAAACAAACGCCAATCCCGATTTAAGAAAAAACAAAAAAAAATCGCCAAACAAAGAACGCATCCATAACATTTTTTTCCACACTCCAGGCACCAAGCAGCGGGGGCAATTACCCACATCTCGGACACAACGGCGCAGACGTTCTCGACTCACAATGGGCCCTCCACGTCTCACTGTAACGAATCCACTGGTGTCCGCCGCGCCAACCAGCCCTCCCCGCTAGAAACTAGAGCGGGTTTGTTTGCGCTACACTCCTGACGGTTAATGATGTACCTATATGGGGGGTATGGGGGGTCGGGCGATGACGCGCATCGCCTTCATTACGCGCCTGTTTTTTCATAGATGGCATTTGATTATTGTATTTTATTTATATTTGGGTAGTAAGTTTATTGCAAATTTTTGTTTAGGCTAACTTTACAATAGGTATATATATGTAGATTTTACGTTCCTAACATGCCGAAACGATGAAACCAAGGAGTAAATACGCTAGTAACTAAAGAAAACTCATTAGCAAAAACCTCACATAGGTCGAAAACACCCCAAACACAAACTAAAACAAAACCGCCGCACAAGGTGACAACCTTACAAAGCTTATATTGCCCGCATCGCAATCCATCACCGGGGTCGATTGTACCCCGTCCGAGGGTCTCTTGTACCGTGATCATTATTTAAAATATAGATGAGTGTTTTCTTTCCGATAATCGAGACCGCGATTGAGGGTTGAACACAATGGCGCTTTGAGAGCGTCGCCCACCGCTGCCGGCGCCTACCTATTTGTATTAGTAAATTGAAGTCGCATTGTCCGGTATTGAGACCGCGGTTGAGACGGGGAACCTCTCTTAAGTGTTCGTTAAGATAGCTTTTGGATTTTATTTTTATTCTCTAGTTATTAATTTCGTTATTACTGTATTATTTATAAAGCAAATACACAGCTAAATATCTATTTGACAGATAAAAGAGATCAGGATGGCGATACATTCGATTCAGTCTTACAAGTTGGTTAATTTTGTGACGATTCCACTTATCTATACTTAAAACTAGCGGATTTACCTAACGTACGAAACCATCCAAAAACTACAACGCGCCCGCCATTAAAGTTTACAGAGGGCGCCACCGGTATCAATTATGGCGTCCTTTGTGAACATTATATCGACGCTCATTGAAAAGAGTTGTGATTTCTTTGATACGTACAGCAGACGAAGTTTGCCGAGTGAAAAATCAAAGGGAGCCACCGTGGGCCGCGCATGACGGCGTTTATTAAGATTTAATGCCGTCGACACTGGCTGGCGGGAAAAGAACCGGAGTTTCAAGTGCGCCGATGTGCGTTTCAACATGACGCCATTTTTGTTTTTCGATTAAAAAGCGCGCGAAGTGTTTTTAATGTTTACATTTTATGTTTTTATTACATTATTTTATTGTATTTATAGAATGGATTATTTTTTTTACTTTTTATATGTGATATTGAGTTGAAAGAACTTTATTTCTGCTAGGAAGGATATATAATGGCGAAGGCAATTAATGTCACGAATTTTTGGTACCCTACACACTTACCAAGATTTAAAAATAATAATATGATCGGATTAACATTCGTAAATAGTTTAAATATAGCTTTTTAAAATACAGAGCACGCGGAACTAACAATTTTCAATTCATTTTTATAATCCGGGCTTAAACTTGATTTGATATTTGAACAGTTTTTAGTATCTTCTATCTGCATTTTTTTAGTATAACGTAATTCAAACTTGAGTCTCGGTAATGGCATTTTTATTACAAACTAGCTTTCGCTCGCGGTTTCGCCCGTGAAAAACATTTCCCGCTACTAGTCTCTAAATAATTGTGGCGAATCATAATTCATAACGCAATCTGTAAAAGTGTTATAGACTTCAAATGCAATACTCCCATGCGAGCAAATTACTCAAAGTGTTAATTCAGGATATGATATACCCGTGTGCCGAATTACATCCAAATCCGTTCGGCAGTTGCTTTGTTAAAGTACTTCTAACAAACCTCAAAACGTCAAAAAATTTGCATTCGTAATAAGATATTTATTTTGGACGGATTGAAATACATTACAAATTATAAATCTCAAACACTGCCTATTGCAATACTTCATTCACTTGTCATATTTGAGTTGTCCGTAATAATGTCATCATATTAAAACAATAGTCTTAAATTAAGTCCTTTTGTTCTGCGCTCGATGCTTCAGATCTGTTTCAGATCCAGTGCCGCCAAACGAGCTCAAGTGTCTTTTAACTCAAAGAAAATAAGTTTTTGCAACCACTATCGTTTTAATTGGGTACTGCAATTGCTTTGTGTAATTACGAGTTGTTCGAATTAGTATCTTATTTATTATTGTTAGTGGTCAGTTATTATAGATACTTGCTGGTGGTAGGATATTTTATATCCGCTTGGATAGTGACCACCGTATACAAGGTGTTAACACCCGCCATAGTGGCCCACATAATTGTGTCGCGTTCCGGAATCAGCCTGTGTATATCCGGTTCCAACAGGCCGGCATAATTGTGACGACTGTCGAGGGATAATCTTCTATCATCAGAAGATATTCTATTGGACCCCACTCCACTTACCATCAAGTGCAGTGGGTCACTTTACCTTGCACGTATAAAAAATGTGCACGTTATATTAGTAAGTATGTAAGTCTGTTAGTGTATTCGGAGTATATCTCTGTCATGAGGTTTTGAATTCGATTCTCAGGGCGATCGAAATTGTTGCGAAAGTGTCTGGAACCGAAGTTGCTCGAGATGGGAATGCTTCCGCAGAGAAATTATGCAGTTGCCATTTATCATGTCATCGGAAAGAAGCCTACACAATCGTGGATGCAGCAGTATAGTTCAAAAATTTTTTTTTAACAGTGGTTCTTACACTATTATCAAGTTTCTTACATAACTTTGTTGGTCAGCATAAATAAAGAAAACGATATAAATTTCGTTCACGCTCATGTATTGGTTATCTAATACCTCCTATATTATAGTTTAATATCTCCCGATTCCTGCCAAGACTGCCAGGAAATATATCTTAAAATCAGCACAGATACAATACTCTGGACGGCGACAAATCGTCGGGACCGCGAAGGTCCGGAGACAAAGGAGGGACTTGACGTATAGCTTCTTTGAGAAGTGTTAATCACGGGTTATTAACTGTTACTGAATGAAAATAAATACACATCACGCATATATCCGCGAAGGCGTATACAGAGGCGCAACCAGGGCTTTCATTTTTCGCCAAGTGTGTATTGTCCCATGATGTGAAAGCAGATGATCCTATCGTCGTGTAGGGCACAAAATGCAGACCTCAGGCTGATACTGAGCAGAAAAGTCCAAATATCACTTTGCCTAACCCGGGATTAGAATCCAGGACCTCAAAGCGCTGCCGTTACGCGCATGAAGTACAACCACCGAGGCATTAATACAATTGTATAATAAGTCTTATTATTCAACGAGAAAAGATCTATGCAAAAATAGTTTTCCTTCGCGATTCCGCTTACATGAGTCTTTTAATATAAATAAAGCTATATACATAGCTAGAAATACATAGAAAAATCATTGGCTTATATTAAACGACACCGAAAACAACTTTTAGAATTTTTTTTATTTATCATCACATTTTACACGTTCAAACTTCACGTAATCCAACCCTTTGGCAATAACTTATTGCACATCTAACAGCACTCCAAAACACACAATATATCTCCCAGCATACACCTTAATCACAAGACACGTATCGAGACATAATTAATTAAAAGCGGCAGCAAGGAAGCACCTGTCCCACGGGGCTAGGAATCGGTTCAGACAAAGAACGGACACCGCCTTGGGCCAACAAATCCTTCGCCGGGTCTAATCCGGCCCGCCGTGGGCCAATATCGATACAAGAAACCCCGCTCGTTAATGTTTAATAGATGCGGAAGTTTTGATTAATATACGGTCAGATTATAACGGTGTTTGTATAACTTGGTATATTGGTGATAGTGGCAAACATTTGATGAAAACTGGTGGGAAATAACGCAAACAACTTTCGTGGCTATTAGACTTTTTTAATAAACGATTCTAAACTCAATCTTCAATCCGATCATAAGAGTTAACCAATCAAATTAGTCATTGGAAAACATGTTTAAAAAAACTGCTTCGATTGGTCCATTTTTGAGATAGAATGAAAAAAATCGATTGGCATCATCAATTAAATATGGCGGTTTATAAAAACCATTTACAAGGCTTGTTGATTAGTTTGATGTGCAGGTGAAAAATGATTACGAAATATCATTGGATAGCAGCGATTCGGACTAATTGAATGCTACTTACTATTCATGATGAATTACTACATAAGTACCAACACCCCAATTCTTGAACGCCATAATCAACAGCTCACATTATAACATCGAGTGCCGTGGTCTCATGGAAAATCAGTCTGACCCACAAAAATTAATCAACATGTGCAGGATTTGAAACTATTATTTTTCCACTTCCATAGTAAAGCGGGACATAATGAACTCTACCGTTTTAGAGAACACAAAAGGCCAACACAATCAAACCGATGAAACGCCGTAAATCGACGCAAAACTTTTCCCATCCGCAAACAGCGAACCGATTCGTAACAACAATAAATTAACAGGCAATCGGAACAAATGGACAGCCGCAAAATTAAACCGGCCGTGTGTGTAAGGCATTTCGATCCGTGTACATTAAACACATCGATCTAACACGTCTGGGCAAAGCTCTCCGTAACACGCCACCGCCTTCGGCTCGAAGGACCAAAACTAAGTTCCGCGTGCTCGAAATTGAATTTTATTTGAGGAGAGTAAGGCGTAGAATTGCTTGTGTGTGAATTTGTTTGAAAACTACGAAATGTTTACAATGATACGTAATTGTGAATGGTTAAATAATACTTTATGGTAAATGTTTTCTATGGGCTTGTAAGAGATATCCATTTCACAAAATTTCAACATATTTAACGTTAATATATTTCTTAAGTAAGCCATTAAAAGTTAAAAGAAAAAACATTTTATCAACGACAATCTTTTTTCAGATATTAAAAGAAAAATTATACATCGGAAAATTTATAACACTCCACGAGATATAACAACCTTATTATAATCCTACAACTAACGACGAAGACTACACTACAATTACAATAACAATTACATCACGGTGTTACAGCGGCATTGTTAACGCTGCCCGGGCAAAAACAAGACAATCCGACGCTCACCTCCGCGCGTCCGGTTCCTTACAGTAAATTTACATTCGCCACCATCCATCGCGGCAGTCCATCCGGGATGGTAATAAAACGATCTTAAGGCACGGACGAAAACGTCTTCGCCGTGTGGGACAGGGAATGAGAGACCAGCGGCGAAAAGAGATGTTCCTACTGAAGTAATGTTTGATGGAATTACTAAAAATGAAGGAAGCATAAACGAAGACTGAGAGAAAAAAACTAAAGAGAGAAACCATAATAGATTCAACACATTTTTATAGACACAATACAACATTAAAAAAACTGTAGACAAAATACAAAAGAAAATCGCAGAAGTCTTGGCAAGTGTCTCGTGACAATGTCAAGCCAATTGTATTGTGGTCTTTAACATCTTTCGTTGATTAGATAATCATAATGAATTCATTGTTGATCGTAGGAAAAGAATGGTGACTAGGCGTAACTTTCTTTCTAATAGCAAGCTTACTCTTGACATCATATATGGTGCTGTTTAAAAAAGGAATAATAATGCGCTATTTACCATTTGGTCATTGGCTCTCTCCAAAAAATAGATGATTCATAAGAAGTTTATCCCGCTTCCCTTATTCACTTACACTGACCCGCAGCCCAGCATGGTTCCTTGCCACGGGGCACTCGCGTCCCTGTTTACACGTCGATGTTATCTTCTAATTGTGACAATATTTGCACAAGAAATTCACAAGGTGGGTCAAGTGGACCAAACATGTTTGCCATCTCATACCAAGTGGCTTATGTATGAGGGTTGGCGTGATCTTTGTCTTGAGGCGATACAGGTGGATTTGTGAGGGTATTATCAAAAAATTATATAAATTTTTTAGTTATATGTACGATTTGCGATCGATTGGATTACTCAAAGGGGATTTGACATCAAACAAATGGCCTTCAGTTAGAAATTACTCAAAATCGTTCAACAACATATTTGAAAAAGAGTATTTAGTTGTTTACCTGATAGATGCAGTACCGGGCAAGTCGTATTAGAAAAACTCACAGAAAGTTTTGCCAGATTTGGGATTCGGGCCCAGAAACTCCCGGTACACTGTCCATACAAGGTAAGGTCCAGACCACGGAGGCGACAATACCATGCTACCACCAATGACTTCAAAAGCACCAACACAAAAACATCTTACACGACCCACTTCTCAACACCATCGAAACAGGACAAAACAAAACCTTTTACTAGTCCAAATATATTATCGCCGCGGCTAAAACCGGACCGAAAGTAATTCGGCCAGATTTAAGGGTGTCTTGGCTCGCACCGAGGTGAAAAGTACACCTAAGTTCGGATTAACAATCGTCCCGAGGAGCGGCGGACCGAAGGGCAAATCCTTTGCAATAAATTCCGTGGAAAGGGCCACCGTATAGCTCTTTATACATCGGGACTGACCTAAGACGTTATGAACGTTATGTAGAGGGCTCGGACGGCTCTAGGACTTTGTTGTGTTCATTTATAATGTATTTTATGTAAGGGTTATTAGAGGTTACTTTAATCTAAGAGCTATATGACGAAGTATTGCATATCGTAAAAGTGACACTGATTTCATAAATTTATTATTAGCAAATCTTTGTAAAATGTTTCATATAAGATCCATCAGAGGAACGTAAGCAACGTTGAAAAAAAATATTTATTGGTTATACGTATCTCCGACAAAATATAGAATTGCCGTGAACTTCTCAACCACCATCATCCAAAAAACACACTGATATCCAGTTTTAATTAATAACTTATACTCAAAAAATAACCAACAATTCCAAAAACCTTTTCAATACAGACTTAATTACCCTATGACCTGAAAGACCAACACGTCTATACTAAGATACCCTTCACCGTCCTTCCATTCGTAATTACTAATTCCTAACAACAAACTACTCAATTCTACCTTCTCAAAAAGCCTCGCCGAATCCAAACGGCCAGCTTTACAAATAAATCGGCCAATGAGATGTAGTGATTTAATAGGAAACCTCGGGGTCCCTTAGGAGGCCCATTAAATCGTATGGTCAAGGGATAATTAATTCTGCGGCGTGGCCACCAAGTGAGATTAATGACTGTGGCAAGCAATCGAGAGCTGTTTTCAATGGACACTGTTGTAACATGTTTATTGTATATAAGGTTGTTAATTGATTTGTTGTGTTCGAATTAGAATGTATATTTTTATATAATTGTTAAGGGGTTGGGTAAACGCGGTCAATTGAGTTGCTAAAGGATTATGAGACTTAAAAATTCGATGAAATGCGAATTGAGTTTGCGTATTAATCTTTTGTATTCTAATTTTTGAACACACATGTCTCAATCTCTGAAGGGGTAGGCATAGGTACAACGGCATCCACGTTTCCAGTGTGTGTTCCGTCTTATGATGTATTAGGGAGCGAGCCTATCGCCATATTCCAGATTCCAGGCATGAGCAGAAAAATCTAATATTACTTCGCTGGATATAGGATTTGAACCCGGGAACTTAGAACGATATCGTACCGCATACGCAATATAACTATGCTATCGAGGCAGTCACTTTAGTTTCCTTTATCATAATCATTAAAAGGCGCGGCGTCGACTTAAATTTAAGCGCGCAGAATCGGATTGCATTTATATGAGGTGCATTCGGCTAAGATCGGAAAAGGGCTAATATCGTATAACGTAATATGACGTCAAAACTGAAATATATTTTAAGTTACTATACAGATATTATCGCCTATTTTTAAGGTTACACGGAGAGAATGAAAATATGATTAAATTATCCCATAAAGTAATTTTAACTACAACCAGTTTGAGGTATAAAACGCCGGTATCACATAAATATTTTATGAAAAATAAAATATTTTCGAGAGTCCTCTCAACTCATAGAAAAACTGAAATTATCCGAATTCATTATTATATGGTAGTAATTCGGTACACTGTGGTGCGGTCTTGACGAAATGTCATATTAAATGTAGACCAGGAAAAATAATGCGACTTGATTCTGTTGGTTTCGAAGGGCCTAGTCGACGCTAGGCATAACAAATATTCAGCGAAGTTTAAGCTTGCTGTCAAAGTATCAACTTTTATACCTTAAAAAGTTTTTTTTTATAACATATAGGTTTGCGTTTGACCACTATCTCGCCTGATGGTAAGTGATAATGTGGTCTACGGTGGAGCACACTTGTCTAGACGATAGTCACTCGTGACTTGAAGATGCGCGGGTTATAATAAAATTATCGATAATTAGTTTTTTTTGTACCGAATTTAGTAAGTGAAGCCGCCGCGATTATGTTTGGTGTAAATACTATGTATAAAACATATTGTTTTTTAATTTTACAGAACACGCACATAATATACAGATAGCTGATATATTTGTTAATATGCATATACCTATGTACAGGCCTTTTATAAAAAATCTTTTTTGGGGGCATGCTAGTTCTCGAAAGTTGTAAGTCTATAGTTTTGTCCAGTTCATGTATTTTTATTGGTAATTTTTTCGATATTGTCAAAATTTTCTTTGGGCGCACTACGTGCTCCCGCGTGCCCCCACAAAAAAGCTCTGCCTATATATTATAATATACCTGTTGTATTTCAGACTGTATTTTTATTTGCACTTTATTAGATTACCTTAAATCCTACTAATAATCTTAAAAACCATTCAGGCAGTATACTAATTTAAAATTAACCAGATTTTAGTTATCAACTGAAAATAAAATTATAATTTACAAGAATTCTTACCGATTTCTTCGGCATTGGCCCATTCATATTGAATGTAATTTCAACTTCCAGAAATTTCAGCACATTAATAATATTGAATTTTAGATATACAATCTTTGTAATTCTTATTACTACAGCAACTTACCTGTAAAGATAAAAGAAGGGTGTTAAAAGACATTTAAAAAAGCAAATCTTAAAGAAATAAGCTTGGGTTTTGTGAGCATAAATGGTAAAACAAAGAAACCACATGTAACAATAAATAAACCTAATTTGCAGTGACGAAGGATGGAATTTTGCAAAAGGGAACCTGACACAACTCATAGTTACTAGGAATACGCATAAATGCGGTCTGAAAATTGTTCTCATGATGATTCGATTAAACATATATTATGAAAGAGAAACTGGCAGGAATTGGGTTATATTGACCCTTGGCCATAATAAATCAATGAGTTCTGTATGCTTAAGCATATTGTGAGTTCAGTTAATAATATATAAATGCAGTATGTATATTCAGTTTCAAACATGCTGGAATAATTGTGTCAACAGGAGAGGAATTACAATCTTGTAAGTTGACTCTCTATCTAGTCACCACTCCACTTACCATAAGGTGCAGTGAGGTCACTTTGCTGGGCCCATATAAAAAAAGCTAAATTATACTTATTGTTATTGTGATTTTTGTCTAATTTTATTATTGGATATCTAAAATATTAGTCTAGTGCCCAAAAAATATATTGAAACGCTTGGAATTGCAAAGTTTTATTTGTATTATAGGTTATGGTGTTGTATTATGTTTGCACACTATATTATGGCCTCAAAAAAATATGAATAGGTACCTACAAATCCTTTATGGATAAAGGTGTACGCTTTTGTGTTCTTATTTGAGATTTCATTAATGCTCTGCTCCTATTGGTTGCAGCATGATATTATATAGCCTATAGCATAGTATAAAATTAATTTGAAAGTATGATTGTCACAGCAATGAATTTTCTAACAAGTAGTAGTAGTGGTATTACGGTGTGTAAAATTAGAATGACTTTTTATTGGAATTTATTTTGTTCAAAACGAACATTCCAGTTCAGTACACTTCCGTTCCAGCAACTAATTGTTAAGTGTTATTTTTAAGAAGATATATATATAGATATATATAGATAGTATAATATAGTCTCATTGAGTAATACAATGTCAAAATATCCCTGTATATATTACTCAGAGACAAAAGCGTGGACATAAGAGATATAAAACAACAAGCCACCTGTTGATTAGAAAATAAAGCTTTAATATAAATAATATTACTATGGTTTTTACTATCGGGCAAGCAGATTGGAACTGATTTGCCTGCATCATGCAATTCTCAACCATGGTTGTATCTGACAAGATATTTATCGAGTAGATTCTTCAACTTGTTTACATTTTTCTGTAAGACTACTTGCTGGGGTTGCTTTTTCCATGCTCCCACAGGATGATCTTGGGATGTTTTTGGAAAATGTCTTTCTTAAGTCAATGGTTAGAAATACCTAGATGTAATAGCCATGTGTTGAACAAATTGCTGAGTTAATAAATTGCTGAGTAAACGATCAATATTTTAAAAATAATTATTGTTAATTTAATATTTTTACTATAGTTTTCGTTGTAAGTACACCAAGAAGAGGTTTGTTACAATTGTTTATGCTTAAATATACACAGAAAGCATCGAATAAACTTTCTAAACAATGTTTGACATCAAAACATAACCTCAAAACCGTTACGAATTTTCGCGCCGGCATGACTAATTTGATCCTTAAATGATATAAACTCAGAAAAACTATTGATAAATACCTGGCACATAGTCTCCTCTCCATGTTCTTCCAACTGCTTTAAATTTAGGCTCATCAAACAGTTTTCTGTAGCGTTCCAAACATACGCGACATCGTCTCTCATATCTAACAAATTGCGCAACTTTCCACTAGGATTTTCGGATAATCCATCTTTTATTTCTTTAAACATTTTATGATTAGCCAATTTCATTTCAAATAAACGCATATCCATTGTGAAATAAAACAAAAATTCTATGTTTTGATACAAAACGGCAATTTTCTATTTTGACATTGACAGTTGGCATTCGCGGTTTGTTAGCGTTTTATTATTGCAAAATGTTAACTAGTAAGCTCAAAATTGTAAATAAATTTACAGATTGATAACTATCTGTGATGCGAATTACATGTAGAAAACCAAGCAAATTTTAAAGTCATAATTTGTGTAAGTAAAATCAATCTACGAAAATAATAAATAGGTTTTTCTTTCATAATTACTTTTAATTTTGTTGTTAAACTTTTAACTCTGTGGTTCATCAATCGTGGCAGAATAGTAGGTATTGTACTGAGGTATTGTATGTTCTTATAGAATTTAAAACTTCGGGTATCAATAATCTGATATCACCTGGCATAAAAATGAAGCTACATCCTATGTGTTATAAGTACACGTGTATAATAATATTTGAGAGACTTAATTGTTGAATGCTAATATTCCTATGGAATATGGAATATCCTATAAGGAATGGTTGCGAATTGTGTTCTAGGAGGAAAAGCAGGGGTATGGAGTCAAGTGACTTTACGCTTGCCCTTGTGTGTAAATAATATAATATTATCACCATACTTAATGATTTCTTAGGCTAGTTAGTGGTGGAAACATTAAACTAGGACTGTAAATTGCAGTTCTGGGTTCAATTTTCTAGTCGTGCTACGATTTCATTAATTGTGCAAGTTGTTTGAAATAAAAAAACACTTGTTTTTAGCTGGAATTTGAAAGGCGTTTCTAACATCACAGGAAATGGATAATACAGCGAAATGTGGGTGCCTACACAAGTACCTAGGAAAGCGTAAACTAATTTATGTCTCTCAGTGCTGCACGCTTATCTTTTAAAAAGTAAGTTTTCTTTAAAGTTAGGTATGTCGAATTTTTCAATTTAAACGTATAAATAAGAAACCGTCGACATAAAGGTATATTTTTATTAAAACCCTCATACACTTTCGGGAATCGAATTATCAAAATCGCGGCAGAATCAAGCCATCCACTTACGGCTAAATAAAAACATCACCCCCCTCCCTGCGGGGGTGGCAGGTAAGAACTGATTGTACCCGTACACCAGCAGTATTTCACTTTGATTCCAAATGGTATCACGTAATTTCATCTCCCCGAACGCGGGCCGTGCTTTCTTATAAATAAGGCAACGTATAGGCAGCGATAAATAACATTTTCCCAACATACGTATGCCGTTGGATAATTTAATATTTTGGATGTTTTAAAGGATTAGCAATTGCTTGTGGCATTGACTGAGTGTTTGAATTGGGATTTTATGTTTTTTGCGTTATTCTTTTTTTGAATGTTTGTTTTTTGAATTAAGAACAAACAATCGTGTCAATATTTCAAGGTGAAGTAAACATAGTTGCCCAATGTTCTAATTTGATAATTGTTTTTTATATCATTTTGATTTTGTTGAATAAAAACAAGCTTGGTACGTATATCCGTATCAACCAACAGAGATCAATGTCAAAACATCGCACGTTGAATAAAATATAAGGCGCTACACAGAGCTAGACGCGCGATATAATGCTATTGATAAATTTACCAGAGCGCCTCTCACATGTTATTAAGGGGTGGCGATGTGCCACCCACGGCCCTATCTATTATTATGCTGGGCAGGTCGCGACGTATGAAATGCTTTAGGGTTGTTGCGGGACATTTTAAAAATAGGTCAAAGATATTGCGTATTTAATTTAAAATTAATTATGTATAGATCCTTTTTACGAAGGCTAAATTATATAAGCGGAGTAGGCTTTGCTAATACAACTGGAAACAATGCCATTCGATGATTATGTTTAAAATTTTGGTTTATTTAGTACCCTAACAGAAAACTTAGCTATTTTTAATAAGAAACCTTCTTAATGATGTAGAATTAGATTCTTTTGTTCATTATTGTGAAATTACCTTCAAGTAGCCTTTTTTCGAAGGTAGACGGCAAAGAAAAGTGTATATTAGTTTTCAATCTTATGACGTAAGTAATGGATATTACCATATTATAATACAACAATCCCGAGAAGATTAAATGCATTCATCTAAACCAACAATCCCTAAAACAGTATTAGCATTGCGTGCGAAATTTTTTCGAATCACAATCATTAACTGTTAGAAAATATAGAAATACTACACAGAATTGCAAATACAAATTAATATTTTCCCTAATTATAATTTTTAGTTCCAATACACGTCATTTTAATTGCCGGCAATAAACAATAAATTTTTTTGCGTAGTGCCGTCCCTATCCGCCAGCCCGCCGCGTCGGGACGGCACCGATGACTTGTCATTAATAACGACAGCGGAAATGTATCAAAAGGTGACGCGTGTCCCTTCGTCTGTCTCCAGCTTTATTTATGATACCAGCGCAAATAATATTTATTTCTTCCCATACCATTGAGGTAATATAGGGGTTTGGGATAGAATTGGAAGTCTATGGTCAAGGGTAGGTACGAAGTATTTTTATGTAGGTCATTTTTCAGAGGCAGGTTCTCAATGCCAGTTTTTTAATGAATATAATTATCCCTACACATTTATTGATTAAATACAAAACGGTCTTAGTCCTTATTCTTCCTTTTAAGTCACAATTCATTCATTAAATATTCATGATTAATCATCTTGGTTTTTTTGGGCAGAGGAATTCTGATGATCTACTTGCTCGTCTACTGATCGGACAATGGAACTTGTACCTCATATAGAGTCGCTCCTATTACAGTATGGAAGGAAAATATATTTATATATTATTTAGGCAATTGTAACACTACAATTTAACCTATCCCATAAGAGACAGTCACCTTTAACAATCCTAATCAATTCCAATCCAAATTTTTATTTCATTTCAAAAATCTTAAGGAGAAGTCAAATAAAAATAGGGTGACAGCGCCCGTATGCGTCACATCCGATGGGTATACAATTTACACAATATCGTCATACGTCACAGAGCTCTAGAGACGTCTACCCCAATTACTGTTGGAATTGTTTCACTGCATACGGTGGCACGTCGGATGGGAATTCCGGAGAAAAATGTGTCTGTTGATTAATGAGTTCTATGTCATTGATAGTTTCGTAATGAAATGGAAATTGAGACGAATGTTATGATAGTTTATTAGAATAATCCGTTTTAAAATATTGAGAGATCGAGAGATTGTAATGAGAAAAATTGTTGTTGATATTTTGTTGGCTAATTGTAAAAATATGATACCCTGAAGTTAGTGTTTTATATATTTTTTGTTTTTACGTATGTACTTTAATGTCATAATTGTGATAAATAAATATAGAAAAGGATCTGGTTTATTTTTTTTATTAGAATATTACTAACTTTAGATTTTCTGTACAAAACGGAGGCAAAAAGAAATTGCACGTAATGTAGAGTCTTACTTTTCATTTAATCTGCTCTGAATTATTTCCCAACTTTCAACTGACGTATCCCGCGGCTGTCTATAATACTGGACATTTTTTTTAATATTGTATACAATATAAAAAGTAGTTTTTTCTTGTAATGTCTCTATGGACTCTAGCACATTACTGTACTTAATTACACGTAAAGAGGTGATCTTGTTCTGTCCCCGATTTACTGAAGATTTCGAATAGTACAAGCAGCTTAATTTACCATCGCCGACGCTACCCTCACAAAATAGAACCAATAGAGTCCGCCTATAAATCCGCCAGGACGTCCGAAACACTTCAACTGTCTTAACCGCACACACCCGCACGATATACGTATGCCGTGGATCGTGTTACTGTGGATCGGGAACCATTTTTGGGCAATAGAAAATGTAAGAAAGAAAAATAGGATACTGCTCTACTTTTTTTCTTCTTACTTATTGGTCATTTAATAGTAAAGTATGTTAATAGTATAGTTTTTGTTACTTTTAGAATTTTTCATACGTTAAATATATAGATATATATCTAAATGATGCAGAGAGTCCTAGTACTTTTTTTTAATTATAGACCTCCGTAGACACTTTGTAATTATGTCTATCTAGGATAAAATTCTCTTCGAGTAAGCACACAATATTCTTTAAATAAACCTTTGTAATATTTTATCATAGCCTGAAATACTACAAACATCATACTTATATTATTAAACCTACGTTTTTATTTTGGTTATATAAAATACAATTTATTGGAAAAATGAAGACGCTCCTTTAAGTCGACAGTTATATATTTTAAAAGAGTATTATCACAGCACATTTCAAGTTTATAAAAGCAAAACACCAACGTCTTACATTACACACCTATATTTTACCCGTACTATCCAGTTTTAGACAAATCTACGCCGTATACCCATATGTTAGCCAAGAAAGGGTTGAGCAAGTGCTACCTGTGGGGGCACCTGCAGGGTGGGCTCGGGGTGGATTTACACCCCTCATTTGTTTGCGATGACCCCCGAGCACTATCTTGCGAGCGTCTTAGTATCGCCTCGGAGTTAGGTTAGGCTTACATTATAATGTTTTTGTTAATGTAAATAGCTTGAAATTAATGCTGTGTAAATTGTCTACATGTTTTAGTTTTTGTGTTTTGATTGCTTCTCTATGAATTTGTGTATTAATGCTGTCATATCTATATATTATTACTAGTATTAGATGCATGTTTTATATCTTTTAAATTTGACCTAAAATTACATATTAATTATTAACCTAATGATATACTCAGCCAAAAAAATTGCATTATAACACATTATTTTTGGTTTCACATCGTCACCAGATAATTTCGTAACCCAAACCTTAGAAAATACAATCTACACAGTCAGAAATGTCGGCAATATACGCACATACATTTGAACCGTCTTACACAAGTAACTGAGCATCTTAATGTACTCCCCACCTTAAGTTGACGCGTTAACGTTCAAGCATTGTATGGCTGTTTTAATATTAAGCCTTCTGACGATATTTACGCGCGTTATTAGTACGGCCGGCAACAGCGGCACTTACCTTAACGGTTTTTACTAAGATTGGAAGCTTCGCCTTAAGTGCTTCAGTTCGTGTTGCCAGCTTTAAATATGAGAGTGTTGTTTAGAAGATTTTATACTACTTAATTGGGTAACACAGGTGAGGAAGTCCGGTCGTATCATGTAAGTTTTGTATGGTTAATCTTTATATTTAGAATTAGTAGCAGATGCCGCGCAAAATTAGGTTACAGCACAGATACAATTTTACTATATTCAGGTAAGGAAAAATAAAACGTAATCTTAAGGACAATCTAAAAGGAGGTAGATTGATTCTATTTTTTTCCTTCTTATTTTAATAATTGGCGATTATTTGCCGAGTAATTTAGGGAATTAATATAACTATTAATTATGAGTAACGATCACACTCGAATAAGCTTAGTGTTCGTAACTATTCAAATATAATTAGAGGTTATAGATAGTTTTTCTTGACGACCAATCACATTCGTTTTCAAAAAATCTTTGTTATATTACAACTTTAATTTTATTTATTTAAACTAAACAAATAAATCGATGTAAATATTTTTAATATAAGGTGAGTCGGGGGAAGTGCGCCATAAAATTTTCATAGCTGGATTCAATTCAAAATAATTTCTTTTTGTGCTGACTTAAGAATGTAATTTTATTAATTTAAGAATATTTGGTATTTTGTGATAACAACCTATAGCCATTCAAAGAAATCGGACCATAAATTAATAATATTTTGCTCAAAGTAAAAAATGGTAGTAGGCGCACTTGCCTCTGGAAATGGGGTAAGTGCGCCTATGTAAAAAAAACGCCAATATGGAACATTATAAAGAAAACACTCATTTTAGTCCATGGAGAAATAAGTTTTACTCGCATTGCTCTTGGATAATTTTTAATCACTTAGTATTATAACAAACTATGGCTGTCAAATCAAATTCGGGGTAAGTGCGCCATATATATGTAAATCAGGGCTTGAAAACATTTTTTTTTTTTGATAAATAATTTTTTGCTATGTTAGAGTTTTGTGTGCGAATATGTTGGAATAAAAAAATGGTAGCCCTAATATAAAATCCATTTTATTTCTAAAAACTGAAAAAAAACATACAAAAAAAGGAATTAACAATTTTGAAAGCGTTATAACTCAATTACTTAGAATTTGGCCTTATGACATTTGATATGTTTTAGCTGCATTATATCCAGATAACGTGCCTGATCGAACGGTTGCAACCTATTCACGTAAAGTTGCTCTAGACCAAGGTATTTCAGTTTTTCTTTTGTAAAAACGAATTAACTAATACGCCCTTTTATTTAAGTCGACTCAAAACAAAATACCTTGAGTCCAAAAAATTCTGCTGATAAGTATAACATTTTAATAATAATAATTAATATTAGTAAAACTTATTCTCAAAAAGGTTGGTTATATATGGATCAGGGGCAAGTGCGCCATATGACTATTAACTGTGGCGCACTTGCCCTACTCGACAATTTTTAGACACATTTTTTCGCATTGCTAAAAATCCTTTATTTTAGTATATATAAATAAAATTCAGGCAGGAAGTTAAAATAAAAGGTTTAAACTATGTATTCACCTTAATGGTTTATATAAATATGTTAAATATCTTGAAATATTTGATGTTATCTTTCACGGGGTCATCTCGGTTTACAGGTCTAAATGACACTTAAAATAAAATGGCGAATAAATCGTATTCAAATGAACATAGCCATTTATGTTTTTTAGTGGAACTGTATTTCAGTTAGTAGCATAGATGTAAGATTGCGGTAATTGTATAACATCAATAGTTCTCGATTTTTTTAGGGTAGGTGCACTTACCCCGTCGGCGCACTTGCCCCACCTGACCTTAGTTATTCGGTACGGTAGTTATCATGGCGGCCCAGCTGCGTATAAATCGGCGCTATCGCTGGCGTGCTCCCAGCCTCTGATTTGTTCGCTGCACTGCTAGTATTAGATATTTTTAAGTTGGAATTATTAGATGCCGTTTATTAGTTTTGTATTTTGTATTATATTATTTTTACGGGTAAGTATAGCAAAATGGCCAAACTACACCTGATGATAAGTAGAGTAGGGTCCAGACAGAACGACGACTGAGGTGATGTCTCCTCGCCAGTCCATATAATTATGCCGGCCTGTTTCAATAAGCTGCCTGATTCCGGCATGCGACATACTTACGTGGGTCGTGGGTTTGACATCTTTTTTTTTCTTTTTCTTTCCCTAATGATTCGAGTTGCTATATTTAATTATCGAAATTGGTGTAAAATTAGTATCTCACATAGAGTTGGGTCACGAGGTTTCGCTATTAGTTACGTAATATTACCGACGAGACGAAAATGCCGCTCGCATGATGATATGCGATACGACCGGTCATAGACAGTAACAACACCATATAAAACTTTGTAATTCTCATAGATTACGAAGATAATTTTCCGGTAGATTACGAAGTACCAAGCGGCACTTCATTGCGTTCGTCACCCTGAGACATAAATGTTACACTGTCTTCAGATGGCTTAGTCGCACAAATAGACATTGCGGTGATAAGTACCTATCCAATGCACCCTTGCATACGAGAGCACTATTAGTAAAGATAGATAGATTTAAGATGTGCAATTAAAAATATAAAGAGAATACAAAATTTTGATTAAACAGTTCGTAATGTACACACTGATGAAACATTGACTAAAATTATATATTTTTTATACACTTTTCAAATTTAGAAGTACTTATAAAAGCGGACTTAACGCTTTAGGCATTCTACCAGTGGACCTTGATTAAGCAGAGATAAACAATAGATGCATCATCCAGTGGTGAGATAAATACGAAACAAGATATAGCTTTTTTATCTATTAAAACAAAACACGGACGTGATAAATAAATCTAAATCAAACAGACTTTACAAATTCCGAAAGTAACACAAACGAAAGACGGTTCCCAAATATTTATTTACAATTAGACAAGATTCCAATAGCAGTCGAACCGAACTGGCATTGCTTGCCAATTCAGCTGGCAGGAGCCTGCAAATACAATAGGGTGGCAAACTTAGGAAGGCATGATTGTTACGTACTATATTAGTACTGATTTCTTATGTTTACGCCAATGTTAGACATTTGTTATTTTTTCTGGTGGTAGAATTTACTTTATATTATATCCACCCGGTAGCGATCACCATACACGAGGTGTTAAAATCCGCCATGGTAGCCCACGTAAAGTGTCGCGTTCCGAGATCAGCCTGTGTATATCTGGTTCCAACAGGCCGGTATGTCGTATGTATGTCGACTGTCGAGGGGTAATCATCTCTCGTCAGTCGACATTCTATTGGTTCCCACTCCACTTACCATCAGGTGCAGTGGGGTCACTGTGCCTTGCGAGTTGGACATAATTTTATTACTAAAAAGTCGCCTTAAAATCCGAATACTAATTTAATTTCTATACAAAATTGATACTTTCACTAATAACGTTTGCTAAAAGTTAAAAGTATTATTGTGTTTAATTCTGAGCCCAATATCGCTACATCACGCTAGTTTCACCACTGCCTACCCCTTCAGGGAAAAAGGCATGAGCGAGTGTCATAACGTTTGTAAAAGTACTTATTAGTAAACCATAAAGTATCATTGATAAAGAAAACATAGTTGTTTATTATACACGATTAGTTTTATTTTCCTTTACACTGTATTTAAACGGCTATCATTAGTAACACTGTGTGTAGATTTGGATTTTAAAACCCTCCCGAAGCGAATGCTTGAGAATTCATAATCATCATCATCATCAGCCGCAAGATGTCCACTACTGAACATGGGCCTCCACGAAAGATTTCCAGATTGACCTATTGGAAGCAGCCCGCATCCAGCGACCTACTGCGGTTTTTATGAGATCGTCTGTCCACCTCCTGGGTGGTCGTCCTTAAGAATTAGTTCCATATTCTTATGCGGCTCGAGTTACGGTCAGGAACATGCAAAGATTTACGAATAAATTTTACGAAAACGACTTTTCGTAAATTTTAGACTATCAGAAATATTTTAAATTGTTTATAATTGTGTTGGTTGCAAATTAAAGCGATGTGTAGTTTACAAATACACAGAATCTACTATTTTAATATCATTTTTATTATGAAATTAATGAAACTATCTACATTATAAAAGATTAAACAACTTAAGTAAAGATAACATTTTGATGAAATATGATATTTCATTTTTGTCTGTATGTATCATAAATTTTGATCAGATACGTTCTCAAAATATGGCCAACGCGTAGATTTGCTTGGGGACGATTTTGATCACTACACAGTATTAGTATCGTCACCCCGCTACCTTATTATTTAACAATATAAACTGATGATTAAAATTTTCAGGCCTAATTCAAGGTGTTCCAGTTTAGTTTACATTGTTTGCATATCTTCTCATGGGTGATACAATGCATAATAAATTTTTAATTAGAAAAATACAGGCTGATGCTTTTAAAGAGCTATTATTTATATTATTTTATTGTAAATTTTTCTTATTGCCCGTGAATACTCAAAATGTTGGACTAGGATGCATTCCAGACCAGAAATAAAATGGGAATTACACAGATCCAAAAATTTTCACTTTTCAGGGAATCTTACTAGCTCTATGAAAGGTAGCCCTACATCAGTTTTTAGTAGCTGATGACACTGGTTTGAACGTATACATATAAACTACTATTTAGCTTTACATTTACTGATGGTCGCCCAGAAATTCGACTGAAATTCATAATTTTTTTAAGTTTGCACGTTATTGAGTTTTTTCTGCACTCTTTCCCTATATGAACTTTAATTATATCTCTCAGTCCTCAGCGCGCGCAATGTGATTAAGAGATTTTTCTTTAAGAATTAATATGTACATTCGACGCACATTGGCGGAAAACATTAAAGAATTACTGATTTCGTTTTAATGTTTTAAGAACACTCCTGTTATTAGAATACATGAATATATATCGTTGTTACTTTGTATATATAAATAAGAGTGCACGAGATAATTAGCCAATTTAGTTCTACCCTTTCAATGAGTATACAAGAATTTCAGTGACATTATATTCCACCATTGAATTTGTCAGTAATTTGACTGTTTAATAATGAGTTTTAAGAACAAAGTCGTTTTAGTCACTGGTGGTAGTTCTGGCATAGGAGCGGCCACTGCTGAGCTGTTCTCTAAGAATGGAGCTGATGTCGTCATCGTGGGACGCAATGAGAGCAAGTTACGTATTGTCGCTGACCGATGTTCGACCCTCGGCCGTACTCCACTCACAATCACCGCCGACGTCTCCAAAGAACAAGATCTCACCGCTATTATCGAAAGGACCATCGAGAAGTATCACCAACTTGACGTACTAGTAAATAACGCCGGCATTGCTTGCATTACTGATCTAATTGATGGTGATTTCCTTTCTAAATTTGATGAAGTTATGAGCACCAATCTCCGATCAGCTGTTGTTCTTACTAAATTAGCGATACCACACTTAATCAAAACGAAGGGGAATATCATCAATATGTCTAGTGTGATGAGCACCAGGTTCAAAAAGAGCCAACTGGCGTATGGCACTTCGAAAGCAGCATTAGATTATTTCACAAAGGCTTCGGCGACGGAATTGGCTCAATTTGGAGTTAGAGTGAATTGCATCAACCCAGGGTTCACGAGAACTGATATAATGACGACTACAGGAATGCCGATGTCTACTTGGGACGTATTGGCTCCTACAACAGCCCTCGGTAAAGTTTCAGAACCTGAAGAAATAGCTGATATGGTACTTTACTTGGCCAGTAACAAGGCTAGAAGTATTACTGGAACGTCCATTATTGTCGATAATGGTAGTTCTATTGTTTCTAGGTGATTTAAATATTGTAACATTGAGTAGTGATTATGAAAACATCAAGTATTTACAAAATCTGGTTGCGTTTTTACATCTCCAAAGTGAGAAAGAATTAATCGATTTGCCTTATTCGCCATTTTATATCTGTAGTAGACAGTACAGACAATCTTATTTCTATAAATCAATGTCCTTTGTTATAATGAAAGGGGTAATTAACACTAATAGCGACTAAAGTTAATTATTTGCTTTATTACTTCATTAATTAAAATTTTAATTGCATTGTATTCTAATGTAAAACCATAAATTGTAATTTATAATTCAGTCTTGACTTCCTTTTTATTGTTATGTAATTGTTTTTCTCAAAATAAACTTGTTTTTAATCAGACATGTGACATCTACATTGTCACTAATTAAAATGCTTTGTCTATGCGAAAACCTCTTAACACCAAGTGGAATACCGGTTGCTAATTGATAATTAAACAGAAATAATTTACTAGATAGGTCTCGTGGAGTGGCTTTCTGAGTAGGTACAGTCAGCAACAGAAGTCGTTGAACATAATTTGTTTCCAATATTTCCTAATCATTATCATTTACCATAAGTTGCTGATTAATTTAAAAACAAAACAACTTGTCATAATTGAACTACAAAAGTAGCTGAACGCTGTCAAACCATTAACTGCTAAACATTACTAGCGACAATTTTTATGATCTGTAATAAATACAAATGTGGCTGAAATTAGCAAATTCTTTGTTTTATATGCAAGCTTTTTTTTTTCTATTCGTTAAATTGAACCCATCAAGCTTCAAGACACCAATATCGCGAAGCGCAGCGCACCGCGTTATTTACTATCAAAACATTGTCGAATAAATACAACAGTCCAGGATGTTAATTAAATTGTTATTTTATAACATACTAGCTTTGGCTCGCTACTCTGCCCGCGTGAAAAAGTTTTTCAAAGATAAAAGTCGTGCTTTATATTTACCCTGGATAGAAAGTAGCGTGTAGGGCTTAAGAGTAATGTAGCTTCCTATTAGTGAAATATTTTCAAAATCGGTTAAGTAGTTCCTGAGTTTAGCGCATTCAAAGAAACAAACCCTTTAGGTTTATATAATAGTATATATTGAAGTTAATAACCACAATTATAAATTTTTAAGTATGAACAAAACATCATAATATATTAGAAAGTAATATTATAACATTAATAGGAATAGGTTAATTACATTTTAAACATCCTATTTTATAGAGCACTGGCCGGTTTAAAAAACAAAATGTGTAAATTCAAAATTATTCTGACAGGAGATTCTCCTCGAAGGTTTCAACGTAAACGTCAGTTTATTTTTCATATTTTTTAATGGTGTACAAGCTTTTGCCCGCGGCTCCACCCGCGATATAAAGTGTTTCGGGCTAAAGTTTTCCCTTATAAAAGTCACGCTATATATTTTCCCGTAAGCCTATGTTCTTTCCAGGGTCTCAAACTGTCCCCATACCAAATTTCATCTTAATACGTTGGGTAGTTTTTGAGTTTAACACGTTCAGGCAGACAGATGCAGCGGGGGACTTTTGTTTATTATATATTTATGTAGAACTTTTAAGAGGAACAATCCCGTCATACATCATTGTTGCATAACTTTAACCGTTTAAGCAGCGCACGCAACAGAAGCTCTCAAAACTAATAAATTTTGCCCGTTTTTGCAACATGTTTCATTACTGCTCCGCTCCTATTGGTCATAGCGTAATGATATATAGCCTATAGCACTCCACTAACAAAGGGTTATCCAACACAAAAATATTTTTCAGTCTGAACCGGTAGTTCCTGAGATTAGCGCGGTCAAACAAACAAACAAACTTTTCAGCTTTATATAATAGTATAGAAGTATAGATTCAATAATGAGATTCATCAACTAATGCATTGTCAAGTTATAAAATGTTTAGCGACTTTTGTAACATTGAAATGATAACCTTAATCTGTACTCTTCTTTGGTAAGTGATTTGTGGTCCGTTTCAATGTTCAGGTGTTTTGTAAATTAGTATTTGTTCATCGACTTTTGTTGCTGATCGTACCACTATAATTTTATTTGCACGACTAAGCAGCAGTGGGCATGCATTGTTGTGTTCCGGTTTGAAGGACATTGTAGGCAACGTAACTGGGCATTATGAGACAACATCTAATGTTTCAGGGTACCGAGCGCAATGGGCTGCAACGCAGTACTTTATAATTCAAAGTTTTATCTAGTGCTGATACTGTTTATCGGCAGTCGTATGGCTCACCACCAGGCGTTCGCCATGCTAGTCTCGTCCTGCAGTAAAAAATAAAAAAAAAACCTTAATAAACTGAGAAGCAATGTAGTATAAAGTGCGTTTGATAAAGTGGTAACAGAAAAAGAAATTATTGTGATTAGGTTAGTAAATTTAGAGTCCACTAATAAGATATTTTTTAATTGAATGATCGGTAGGCTCTATCCAAAATCAAAACTTCAATTTTTTTTTATACGCACACAGCACACTGACCTCACTGTATCTGGTCGTAAGTGGAGTAGAGTCCACATAGAGTGTCATCACTCATCGCTGGTCAAAACACTTTTAAGGGAGGCCTATATCCAGCAATGGACTTCCAAAAGCTGTAGAAGAATGCTGTCGCCATTCTCTCTGTATTTCTATTTACCCCAGTTAACCCTACGGTCAACAGTAACATAATATAGTAAATACTACAATTACGACAATCAACTGACAGCGTCTATACGGCACCTCAACCTCACATTAGTCAAAAATATTTTCATTCTACACCTCAAACATTTGCTTATGTTTGTTCCATTATTATTATTACATCGATATCTGCTATCATCTACCAGTAAGGCGCTTTATTGTCTGTTGTTTTCGGAAAAGAAATATGCGTCATATTGCCGTACATAGAATTAGACGATATTCATAAGATATGTAAAGGATAGTTTATCTGATAATATAATTACAGTGATAAGATATTAAAATGATAGCGTGATATTTGTAGATGAAATAATAATTGCTATCATAATCAAAGATCTTAGATACGCGGATGAAGAACGAACGAATTTATGCGTAAATATGCCTATTGCTTCAAAAACACATTTGAAAGAAGCTTGGGGTTAATGGATATGAGCTATTCATGAAGATATTAAATGAGACAGCATATAAGGAGCCATAGACAAGCTGCCTTTCTAGAAATCACTAATGCTAATAGAAAACAAGAAAACCTTGTGGGAATGATCTTAGAGATTATTTTGGTGATATATAACGTGGTTAAGGTTAACGAATATATAAGAAAAAACCTGTAGAAGAAGAAAAATTTTGCAAATTGTCCAAAGCCTCTAGGATAATATTGTCGCTAGATATTTTGTAATTTTATATATCTTGAGCCGAAAGAAAAGCAGACAACGCCTTTTCTCAAACTGTTTCATCTTAGTTTTATCTATTTTAGAATTCCTCATAGGTATAATGTGGATAAATTATAATTCAACATCTCCATGTAATTAACGCGGTAATACGAAATACTTTGTTAAATTGTCATACAATGGTCTGCGAGATGTTTCTATTTTATACGGTTAGAAGGGCTTACTATCAGTAATGGTTTATTATATATTACTGTATAATATATTTTGTTTCATTAATGATTATTTTCACGTACAGAAAAAGCATACAGGTGTAAGATTTTATAGCCATTACTGTAATTATTTGATTACCAAAAATGTATAATGTAGCAGTTTGATTTAAAATAAGTTTAAGACCCTCAGGTAACATTCGTTTTTAAAAGGAAATAATACGCATATTTATTTCTATTTTAGTAAATTGATAAAATGATTATGGTGATGAAATAAAAAAATAGCTTCATGAGTTAAAAAACTTTATTTTAATATTACAGATATTACAGTCACTTCATTTCAACAAAATTCCGTTATCAATTACATACTCCGATCCAGTAACACCCTTAGCTTTGTCACTCGCCAGATGTAATATCATTTCTGCTATTTCCTCAGGATCACTTACTCTATCCAACGCAGTGGCTTGTTTCAACACAGTTAACGCAGTGGACATACCAGCCCTGTCAAACAAATCTGTGGATACAGGTCCGGGACTGATAGAATTCACTCTAACCCCATGTGGGGCTAGCTCCAAAGCGACACATCGCGTGAAATGATTTAGAGCTGCCTTAGATGTTTTGTATGACGCAAATCTCGGCATACTGACTTGAGTTGCTGCGACACTTGATACGTTAACAATGCTTCCTTTGGTTGCTTTTAGGTGGGGTGCTGCTAAGTTGGTTAATACAGCCACAGCTCTCATATTAGTGTTCATGATAGCGTCGAAGATTTGCATGAAACTTGGATGTGAGATGTCATCTGGTTTGATCATGCCTGCATTGTTGATAAGGACGTCAAGTTTGCCAAACACTTTGATGGTCTGTTCGACGATAGCGGTGACTTCATCATCTTTAGTGACATCTGCACTGATGATGAGGGGTTTCTTGCCGAATTTGCCACAATCTTCTGCAACTTTTGCCAGTTTTGCATCGTCTCTGCCGACTATCGTCAAATCGGCGCCTTCTTTAGCAAAGAGTATGGCAGCAGCTGCTCCTATCCCACTACTAGCACCCGTAATTAGCACAACTTTATTAGCAAAACTCATATTGATGTCTTATTCGCTATAAGTTGCGTACTATACTACACGTTCTTAAATTTTATTTCGACAATAAAGATTCCAGATAATAAACCTGATAATTACAATCCGATATCAAATTTTAAGAATGTCGGAATTTACAAACGAAATATTTATGTAGTTCGAGATAGCTGTAAAATTACGAACAATGTTTTGGCTTGTGAATAAATTAACTAATTTATGCCAATTAAATAGTCTTATACAAGTCGACCTTTGCTTAATAATAATTAATGTTTAACGTCTATGGAATCATACTCTTAGCAAAAGTAAACACTTTTGCCGTGTATACATGTAATATTAAATACAAAATTATTTTACTAATTTGATAAGAAAAATACGGGAAGTGCATATTATAACCGTAATATTATTACAATATCAATACTAGCACCATAAAGTTATTAATCTCTGGGCCTTTCTGAAATTTTTTCAATAATAAGAAGTTAACATTATATCTGAGTACTCGAATTTCATTTTAGCCAAAGAACAATTAAGTAAAAAAAAAAAAGTTTCATGAACACGTTTAAGGTGCGATGATTGAGAATGTCGACACATTCTTCAAAGTCGACACTTTTAACCAAATAAATGGAATGAAGGTTAAGTTAAAAGGGATTTTTATTTCTAAGCAGCCCCTTACGATTGTAATAAATGCTGATTCCCACCTATCGTTTTTTTTGCGAGAAAAATGCAGCTATATAATTCTAAAGTTCTTACTAGTGACATACACTTGTAAAACTACTTTTCATTGGTACTCAATTGTCCAATCCAATATTCCAGTACTGGTACTGGTGGTAGAGGTAATGTTATAGTATTCGATATTCACAATTGTTTTTCCTTGAACAAGTAAGTATGGATTCATGTTTACAAAATAAAATTATCGCTAAATTCATTTAGGATACAATATAATTCTCCTTGTGGAAGAAATTAGGGGAGGAATATATCAAATAACAACCTGACCAACAAACTAGTTGCTGAAGAATAGGTAGGCATATTTTGAATTAACTGTTTCTTTGTCAAATTAGATTTAAACATAACACAAGTTAAAGCTGTATTATATGAGGTCTGTGAATAAAGCTTATTATTATTATTATTGTAATAAGTAAAAAAAAAACAAAAAATTAAAATAGAGAAGGAAAGGAAAACGCACTAAAAGAAAAATAAAATTAAATGCATTGCAGTTTTTGTCTACACTATCTGTGAGTTTATATTCGCTGTTATCATTGACAATAAAATGCGACCGTATCTGCTATCGTTAGTGATATTCATTTAGACTGTTTAGTATACTCTTTGATTTCGCACAGTTCACTCACCATTCAAAATGAGTTTTGCTAATAAAGTGGTGATAGTTACTGGAGCTAGCGATGGTATTGGGGCAGTAACGGCTATACAGTTTGCTAAAGAAGGTGCTGACGTTACTCTAGTAGGAAGAAACGAGGAGAAACTGGCGAAAGTAGCTTCAGAGTGCGCTAAATACGACAAGAATCCTCTAGTGATCAAAGCTGATGTGTCGAAGGATGAGGAAGCGAAAACAATCGTCGCGCGAACAATACAGATGTTCGGTAAACTTGACATCCTTGTTAACAATGCTGGCATATTTTTCGCCGATGATATTATGAAGCCCAACTTCATGGAATTGTTTGATTCTACAATGAACACTAACATAAGAGCTGTGGCGTTGATCACTCATTTAGCCGTCCCTCACCTCGTGGAAACTAAGGGGAACGTTATTAACGTATCAAGTATTGCCGCTTCTATGATAAAATTTTCAAATTTTGTGTCATATAAAACTTCAAAAGCGGCTTTGAATCACTTCACGCGATGCCTCGCTTTGGAATTGGCTCCTCACGGCGTCAGGGTTAATTCAGTCAGTCCTGGACCGGTGTACACCGATATATTTAATAAGGCTGGCCTATCTGATTTCGTACCTGAGCTTAAAACAGCAACAGCATTGAAACGAGTTGCTGAGCCTGATGAGATAGCTGATGTGATTCTTTTTTTGGCAAGCGAGAAGGTCAGAAGTGTTACTGGATCTGATTATTTGTCGGATAATGGCTCATTACTTGTGTAAAATATTTTCTAACTCCACGATGTGTTTATCTTTGATGAATTTTATATGTATTTTATAAAAAAATTAGTAAATATGATACATAAAGGGAGATTATAAAATATATTATGTACATTTTGTGCATCTATTTAGTTTTGTTGCGGCATTTTGATTTCCCATCGTTTTTAACGTCTATAAACAACAATAGATAACATTCCATTGCCATTAGACATACATTTAACAGGAAATAATATTGAATCAAATGTCACCTGCTGCTTATCATACTTTCATCTGCCATGTTATATTGTAATCATCTACTTACTTATTATATATATACCAAAGCACATTGATGCTGATTTAGTAAAAATGTACTCCGTATGTGTTATAAGATTTGTATTTTTTATAACAAATAATATTCCGAGGTTATAAAATATGTCTTACAACAATTAATGTTCTTAATTTAATCCTTCTCAGTAGTAGAGGACGCCGCCCAGCAGTGGGAGAGTAATAAAGGGCTGATATTATCAGATTATTATTATTATTTATTATAAAAATTCCCATATACGATGGACTTTGACGTCAAAAACTAACAGTAGATAACGTTGGCAAGTAATTAGACATACGCAATAACAATAAAAAGTGAACGAATTGTCTCCAATGCCACCTCAGATAGATAAAAGTTTATTTTGGCTCCAATCAACATACAGTATAGCTTGAACAGTATATATATAATAGAAAGTTCACTTTGTGAAATATCGTAGCCGCAATCAGGCTCCAGTTCAGTAATATCCATTACAAGATAGTCTTCTATTTACTATATAAAGTATTATTAGAAGCTGTAGTGAAAGCATTAATCATTACACACACATACACATCATCACAAATTTATCCCCGAAGGGATATGCAGCGGCGCAACCAGGGCACCCACTTTTCGCCAAGCTTGTTCCGTCCCATGATGTGATGGGGGCGAGACTATCGCCATGTCGGGCACAAATTCCAGACTCTGGGCTGATAGTGAGCAGAAAAACCCACTTTAACCGATTCGGGATTCGAACCCAGGACCTCAGAGCACTGCTGTACCGCGCATGCAGTACAACTACGCCACCGAGGCAGTCACGATTGGGATCGTTTATTGAAATCGGCCCTATATCAGTCATATTCTGTTTTATAGATTTTCGATTAATTTTTCCATAATAATATCTCGTAGTATGTGAAATGAAGTTTGCTCCAAATTCATAACACCACTTAATAGTAAATGGTGTTATGAATTTGAAGAACATGCAAACAGTTAAGAAATGTGAAAGTCTGGTTATTATATCTAATATTTATGCCAGTGAGCCCAGCAAAGGTACATATTGCTTCCTTTTAAAAAAAAAATAGATATTGTAACTTTGACTTTACGGATGAACAACACCTCAGTCCCCCCCGTGACCATGAAGGCCGCAAAGTCTTCGAAACGTCGGGAGAAAATAAAACACTAATACCGCGATAGAATCCGAAAATTAGTTTAATTTCAATGTCTAATATTCGCGTAAACATAAGAAATCATTAGTTTTTTTTTATTGCTTTGAATGACGAGACGAGCTCGCCGTTCGCATGATGGTAAGCAATACGCCCGCCCGTAAACAGTAGAAACACCATCCAACAACTTAAGTTATAAAGTATTGTTTGGTATTCCACTACGCTCGCCATCTTCAGACATGAGTTGTTATCTTATTATGTCCTGGGCCCTTATTCTGTATGATAGTGTAAACGCGTAACGCGGCCGTGTCATGTTATCTTCGAGAAATGTGTGTGGAATGGTATTCTGTAAGCCAAATTTCTATAGTCCTAAACATGATGCGTTGTGTTACGTGCTTGTTACACACTGTCAAAATAACGTGCGGGATAGAGAATAAGGCCCCAGTAGTTATACTGGCTATAAGATGAATAAAATCTGTCTATTTTAAGATAATGCACTATTACATCATCGGACAATTAATTGTTCAATGTCATGGATATAGACCGCAGACTGTAGTTTAAACATTTTCCTGTAAAAAAATGACATTCACCGCTACTGAAATGCTTATCTTTGAATATTGGATACAAAATAACAAGGCCACTTATTCTTATGGTGATGTTGCAATATACTTAGATAAAGTATATTACTTAATCATTAACACAGAAAG
The DNA here is from genome assembly GCF_014839805.1 of Manduca sexta. Lineage (NCBI taxonomy): Eukaryota > Metazoa > Arthropoda > Insecta > Lepidoptera > Sphingidae > Manduca > Manduca sexta. The sequence continues at coordinate 10,819,602 of NC_051123.1, forward strand.
AACAATTATAAACATAGTTACATTTGGCGCAGCGATATTTTTTGTTATCAATATTGTCGTTATAAAGAACTCTCTGTTCGTAAAATATTTTGTTTGATCTTTACTCTGTGTTAATATAAAACTGTAGTTTGAAATGGTATGTTTCAATTGCAGTGGATTTATATAATTGATGAAGGAATTCACTCAATTAGAGGCCATTCTTTACCAATATTTATTTTGATTTAGTGATCAAATTAGTGTTTTTACAAGGCTTATATATAATAGCAGGATCAATAAATGGATGAATAATATTATAACATTACTCAAACTGGATAAACTAAGACATACCAAGACATACAAGAAACATTTTAGTCTTTTTTCGACATTTAGCAGTCGATAGTGAACATGCTTTCAGTGCACATAACACATCCATTATCAGTTCCTGTTTTGACATAAATTTACATTTACACAGACTTCAAGACACTGTGAGCTCATTCTGCGTAGATCGGACCACCAACAGCAAAAAAAAATAAAGTTGTATACTTGTAAAATGTAGGTAGATATTGTAACTTTGACTTTGCGGATGAACAACACCTCAGTCACCCCCGTGACCATGACGGCTGCAGTCTTCAAAACATCGGGAGAAAAAGTAAAAAAAAAGTATTAAAACCGCGATAAAATACTTTAATTTTAATTTTGACAGTCATAAGATATTTACAATAAATAAAAAAACTGGTGTAAATCACGTGTAATGAATCTAAAAACTAATATTTACTTTAAAATCATGCCATTATCACATACATAGTCCGAACCAGTTACGCTCTTTGCTTTGTCGCTTGCCAAGAACAAAATTAAATCAGCGATCTCCTCTGGTTCAGAAATTTTATTAAGTGCTGTACTTGATTGCATATCAGGAATCATTCCTCCAAGACCGGCCCTTTCAAATATCTCTGTATAAACTGGTCCGGGACTTACAGTATTCACTCTGACTCCATGAGGAGCTAATTCCAAAGCAATGCATCTTGTGAAATGGTTAATAGCCGCTTTGGAAGCAAAATATGCCGAGAACTTGGGAATTTTAACCATTGTGGCGTCGATACTTGATACGTTGACAATATTTCCTTTAGTTTGAATGAGATGAGGTGATGCTTGATTAGTAATTAGCGCCACTGGTCGCAGGTTTGTGTTGATTGTTAGATCAAACGTTTCCATGTAATTGGGTTCCAAAATATCATCAGGGATGAATATGCCAGCATTGTTAACAAGGACGTCAAGTTTACCGAACGTCTGGATTGTTCGTGCGACGATTGTTTTCGCTTCCTCGTCCTTTGACACATCAGCTTTGATCACTAGAGGGTTCTTGCCGTATTTAGCGCACTCTGCAGATACTTTCGCTAGTTTATCCTCATTTCTTCCTACTAGAGTAACGTCAGCACCTTCTTTAGCAAATTGTATGGCTGTAGCTGCCCCAATGCCAGCACTGGCGCCAGTAACAATGACTACTTTATTGTCGAAATTCATTATTTAATTTTGTTACTTAATAAACTGTTGATGAAGCAAACAGCGAAACGTTAATGAGGAATTTAAAAGAGGTGTAGTCGCAGATTAATATATACTCATACGTTATCTTAGTAAATATGTAATAATTAATATTCGTTATGTGATAATAATATTCGCATGTTTGTGTAAAGTGCTGCGCATATGATAACTCTATTTATGAAATCAGATCTGAAGAAATGCAATCATTAAATTATATATAAATTTTGGTCAAAATCCAACCCCATTCTAATACAATGTATCAATTGTTAAAACATTATGTTTCATCTATAATCAAACTATAATTTTACGACTTGTGCAAGTAATCAGAATGTATGTACACCAAAGTTGAACGAAGAAAATTATATTAAAAATGCATTACAAAGACGATCACAAATCGCAACAAAATCTATGCTGTATTAAAACTGTGTAAATAAAATACACAATAAGTCGTGTTGTAGTGGTGATGTAATTTGTTCATTAGGTATCTCGTGTATGTGAATAGACCAGTGCTTTGTCTATTTGAGTGATCAACTACTGTTTAATGTCGGTTGAAAGGATATTGTTGCTTATTTTTGATTTTCGTTATCTATTATTAGATGAAAGTCTCAGGCAATTCTTTGGCAATGATCAGTTGGTTTGGTGTCGTTGATTGTTGCGGCAAATTTCGTAATTTTTAGAAAAGTTGGTTAAGACTGCGCATCGCCTAAAAGCCATATTTTAATTACTTTATAGTACATTCAGCATTAGCTTGATGCAGGTTTATGGCTTGGTGCGGGCTATCACGAGATAAGAAATACATTTAAAATGACGTTTTATTTAGAGAGTTCAAAGGTACAAGTTGTTCACGAAATGGTAAAATCGTGATCACGCACAAATTATTTCTATCAACTGAATAACTACAATATGTTTGACTTGTTAGTTTAGACATTCTGGCTGGCTAGGTATCACCGCACTGTCCGCAGGCAGCAAGCCTACCGAAAGTGCCGGCTAATATTCAAGGAATAGAACAAGTAGCGCTGCGCTGGATAATGGTTCCGCCTGCGTCCGCGCACCAGATGGGTGCAGGGCCGAGGCCTGATTGACTTGTTAGCGCACCGCTAAAGAAGTGGACAGGATATGCTTTATTAAAAGTTATCGGTCTTTGGTGTTGGTTTCTCCATTAACTTTAGCTGAATGTGTACATCATAGATAGGAGAGTGAACATTACTTTGAGTGGTCGTTGCAAGCCACATACCACTGAATCGCCGCCGCAGACGCCATAAGGTACTGTTCTTTCATCCTGGTTGAGCTGCCTTTACATGAATTATATTCTTCCCCGCAGGCAGCTCTTGTCCCATCAGTAATTCGTGTCTTGTCAAGTTTCCTCAAATACAGTCCATTATTTTAATTAATTACCAGCGCTTCCAAAGATTTTGTAAGAAGGGTTTATATTTTTAAGCATCACCACAATGACTACTAAATTTTGTTTCTCACCTTTTTGTTTTTGCGAGATAATGGCAGCCATGTAAATCTAAACTCTTTGCTTGTGACATACAGTTTTGAAAACTGCTTTTCACGACTCCCCAAGTATTCAATCCAATATGCCAGTACGGTTGCCGTTAGTAGAAATAACGTCATAGTATTCGTTATTCACAATCCTTTAAACGAGTCCAGATACATGTGATGATAAAGAATTATCGCTAGATTAATTTAGTACAAAATATAATTTTTCTTGTGGAAGCAACTAGGGGAGGAATATATGAAATAACAACCTGGCCAATAAACTGGTTGCTGAAGAATAAATAGGCACATTCTGAAGTAACTGTTTCTTTGTCAAATTAGATTTAAAAATAATCCTAGTTAAAAAGTAAAGTTGTATTATATTTGGTTAGTGAAGAAAGGATTTTATTACATTTAATAGAAAAGAAAAGGTACAAGGAAAATTAATCAAACAAAAAATAATATTAAACGCAGACAAAATGCACTGCAGTTTCTACCTACATTATCTGTGTGTTTATAGAGTTAAATCAATTGGCATTCGTTTAATTTGCTGTAATCATTGACAAAAAAATGCGGCAGTTTCTGTTATCGTAATTGACATTAATTTTATTTAGTTTAGTATACTATTATATTTCGTACAGTACACACACTACACAAAATGAGTTTTGCTAGTAACGTGGTGATAGTTACTGGAGCCAGTGATGGAATCGGGGCAGCTACAGCCATAAAATTTGCTAAAGAAGGCGCTGACGTTACTCTAGTAGGAAGAACCGAGGACAAACTGGCGAAAATAGCTGCGGAGTGCGGTAAACATGGTAAGAATCCTCTAGTGATCAAAGCTGATGTGTCGAAGGACGAGGAAGCGAAAACAATCGTCGCACGAACAATCCAGACGTTCGGTAGACTTGACATCCTTGTTAACAATGCTGGCATATTGTTCGCCGATGATATTATGAAGCCCAACTTCATGGAAACGTTTGATTCTACAATGAACACTAACATGAGAGCTGTGGCGTTGATCACTCATTTAGCCGTCCCTCACCTCGTGGAAACTAAGGGGAACGTTATTAACGTATCAAGTATTGCCGCTTCTATGATAAAATATCCAAATATTGTGTCATACAAAACTTCAAAAGCGGCTTTGAATCACTTCACGCGATGCCTCGCTTTAGAATTGGCTCCTCACGGCGTCAGGGTTAATTCAGTCAGTCCAGGACCGGTGTACACTGATATATTTAATAAGGCTGGCTTATCTGACTTCGTACCTGATCTTAAAAAAGCAACAGCATTGAAACGAATTGCTGAGCCTCATGAGATAGCTGATGTGATTATTTTCTTGGCAAGCGAGAAGGCGAGAAGTGTAACTGGATCCGATTATTTGTCGGATAATGGCTCATTACTTATGTAAAAGATTGTGTAATTCTACGATATTTTAGCCGTGATGAATTTTATATGTATATTATAAAAATTGTACCAAATATTATACATAAAAGGAGATTATAAAATATATTATGTATAATTTGTCTGTTTAATTTTATTGCGGCATTTTTATTTACGATGGATTTAAATGTCTACTTATAACAATAGATTGTCATTAGACATACATGTAGCATGAAATAATATAGAACGAAATGTTATCTGCTATTACCTGCCATACTTTCACCTGTCATGTTAGATAATCGTCTACTTACTTAAATATATATTAGGATATTATTGTGTATATCTCAACGAACACTAATACTGCTTTAATAATAATAATTCTATAACTATATGTTATAAAATGTGTATTATTTATTATATGTAATATTCCGAGGTTATAAAAAGTATGTTGTACAAAAATAAAAACTATCAGTAGATAACGATGTCACATATAGTTTGTTAGAAGCGAAGATATTCTAGTTGGTTGTGGAACGGACTGTTGAGACGAATGTCCACAGGTTCAAAACCCAAGGGCACACACCTCTGACTTTTCGAAATTATATATGTATTCTTTGTGAATTATCGCTTGTTTTAATGGTGAATGAAAACATCGCAAGGAAACTTGCATACCTGAGAAGATTCCTATAGCAATTTTGAAGATTTGTGAAATCTACCACTCCGCACTAGGCCAGCGTGGTGGACTAAAGTCTAATCCCCCCCAGTAATAGAGCGGGTCAGTGCCCAGCAGTAGGACAGTATATAATACAGGGCAGTTATTATTGTAATATAACGTGGGCATGTAATTAGACATACGCAATAACAATAAAAACTAAATGAATTGTCAACAATCATGCCTCCAATGCTACCTTAGGTAGATAGCTCAGCAATATCGATTACAAGATAGTGTAATGTTTATTATATTCAATATTATAAGCAGCTGTTGTCAAAGCATTACTTATTACATAATTTTATATATAGTTTGTCGATTTAATTTGTTTACATAGCATTTATAGTACATTTTTGAAATTGAATACTGGCAACACCTCTACCTGTAGTACGTGCAAAAACATGTCACCGCCCTGACTGGTTTGTAGTTCAACTAAAAGATAATGTTATTTACACTTTTTTAAATTTTATAATACTGTATATTAATTATGAATATATATTTTAAATCTGTCTCGTGTAAACCATAACCAAGATTAAAAACGAAGGACAGATGAATCATTCACAGTTTGTGGCATGATTTCCAAATATTAAATATACTAAGTCAAAATACTTAGATAAAGTATATTATTAAATTTTAGGATTAGGCGCTTCAGTAACATAAAACTGTATTTTATGCTCACTTTGAAATTTTGAAATAAAATAACCCAGGCATTGTTCGCAAACACATACAGGAAATAAGTAAATACACTTATATTTTTACAATGAACTGGCGTTATTTAATAAATTGTATCATCCAACGATTTAATTTTTTAGTGTGCGATGGTTCTATTACGTAAATATGTCATTGTAAAAATATAGAAGTATAAAAAAACTCCTACAATTTCTACAGGGGCTAGCGAGCAGGAATATTTGCTGCAATGTGCAGCTAGGAGTTTTTTAACTACTTATGTTCACGTCACGTCAATGTATTTGGACCGTTTGGCTTTATTTCATTCTACTAACCGTAGTCTTAAATTATTTCTGTGCCGTTTATAATGTCATGGGAAGTAAGCGCAAACGTTATACAAGTGTACAACTTTTATAAAATTACTGAGAAAGCCGCAAGAAGAAGTAAACATTTGGGCAAGTTGTCTCACAACGAAACAAGCTACCGGTTGAAACAAATAAAAAGATACATACTTTCGTCTTACATACATACATATTACATAGTAATACGCCTCTATCTCATAGGGGTAGACAGAGACTATGGATTGCCACTTTGCACGATTCTGGCATACTTCTCTCGTTTCCTCCACCTTCATAATTTTTTAATGCATTCCCGCCGGCTCAGGGTACTTTTTACCTAGCCTTTAGAAATAATGTCAGATATCTGACACTTGAAGGCTCGGTGCGAGTGACCCCTACCAGCTCTTCCATCCACATTCGACTTATAAATCCTTTTTGTCAGTCTCCTATCATCCATCTTCTCCAAATGCCTATCTTTCTTTTTTTTAGTTCTTTAATTATTATTCTTTTATGCATAGAATTGTATTCGCAGAAATTCATATTAAATGAGACAATTTTCGAAGATAAATAAACGTAAAACACCTCAATCTTAAGAACCGAAGACTTCAGATCCATCGGTTGAGTGTAATGATATATCTGAACAGAATGTGTATTACCCAGTCTGTTTATATTATAAATACATGCAAAATACCCCACTGCATCTCGGTGGGTCAGGAAGGTGCCTAGCGGCCCTTTGCCAGGGACGCACAACATGAAGGTTTCCTGAGCATCCCTTTCTTCTTCAATCTGCACACTTATATGGGGTTAGCATGACGCCCATTTTGATCTACAATATAGAAAGGATTTGAATTTGTTTTTACGACTTAATAATCGAATATAGTTTTGAAAACCGAATGTAATAACTAAACGTCTCCTTGACTTATCTATTTCTAAATGCAATATTTACGAACGGAGAGGAATATTATTAATAGATCTAAAATTATTAGAATGCACAGTCTCAACATTTATACCTACTCTATGACATCTACTGCCTTCCGAACGCTCAAGGTCATTGGAGCCACTTAACATCTTAATGCTAATATGGAAAGTATCAACATCATTTCATTTGGTAAAGTATATATTTTTTTAAATTAAACTATTTTACGGATTTTATCGCGGTTTTAATATTTTACTTTTCTCGCGACGTTTCGAAGACTTTGCAGTCTTCATGGTCACGGGGCGGACTGAGGTGTTGTTCATCCGCAAAGTCAGAGTTACAATATCTACCTACATTTTACAAATATACAACTTTTTAAAATTTTTTTTAGGCACTGGTGGTCCGTTCTACGCAGAATGAGCTCACAGTGTCTTGAAGACTGGCAGCCGGTCTTTTGGGTTCCAATTTAATTAAATGTAGAACTGGATCCCAGGCTTTTGCAAGCTTCCAACCATCTTCCCTATTGAAATTAGACAGGAATCGGTGTTCATGAAGGCAGCAGTCTTCGAAACGTTCGGGAGAAAAGTAAAATATTAAAACCGCAATAAAATCCGAAAAATACTTTAATTTAAATGTCTAATATTCTCATAAACATAAATCACTATAGAAACAAACTATGATTTTATGACCAGTTGTGGAAGTAACCACTAACCAGGATGTATACAAAAGTCGATTTGCATTATCTTTTAATACATGAAAAGTCTCAGGCGGTCTTTTGCCAATGTTCAATTGTTTAAGGTCGTCGATTGTTGCAGCACATTTCATAATTTTTTTTTTGAAAAATCGGTTACACTTTGCCTAAAAGCCATATTTTAATTACTTTATAGTACATCTAACTTTAGCTTGATGCAGATTTATAGCTTACATAATTATTTTAAGGTATTAAATGCAGGCTATTACAAGGTAAGAACATACATTAAAAGTATTTTTTTAACGAAGAAAATTCAAAGGATGCAAATTGTTCACTAAATGGTAAGATCATGGTCGCGCACAAATTATTTCTATCAACTAAATAAAGTTATAAGATGTTTGGCCTAATAGTTTAGAAATCCAGGCTGGCCAGCTATCACAGTAATGTCTTCTGCCGTAAAGATAAAATCATCATCGTGTGTAACGTTTTTTTTATCTTTTCTAGAAACTTTTTTTAAATTCATAAATGAATACGCTAAAATAAAATTAATGCGAATGAATATTTTAAAGATTTTTAAGTTCTTATCATCATTTACGTCATACGATAAACGTTTGCCCTGATTCATATTATTCAATACAGAAGTAGCTTATTTATACATTGCCATGATGACTATTCAAAGATATAAAAAATTCGGTGTCACGGAACGGATTAAAGTGTTTGTCATCCGAAAAGTCGGTGATCCGCCCGATACCACAAAGGCTACAAAGTCTTCGAAACGTCGGAATAAAATTATAATATAAAAACCGGCCAAGCGCGAGTCGGACTCGCGCTCCGCGGGTTCCGTACAAACATGTATATAAGTAACAATTCACCCATCACGACAATCGAGTCATAGTTATGGGTATTTTTATTGCAAAATGAAATCCATAACATTACAATATGGAAGCTAGAGGAGCTTAAATTAAAGACAAAGGTCTCTTTATCATTTCAATAATCCTTTGTGTTATATTAACACATATCATTTATTTTATAATATAACTGATACACCTACACTAGCCTTGCAAAAGTCTGCAGATGAATGATGACAGGGTTTTTCAACAAAGTTTTTTAGTCACTATTTAGAAATCTGGTACAAAATATGTGATGTAACAAAAAAATTTATGTTTTCGGAATTTTTCCTTTAAAAGTGCCATAAAAAATTGCTTCATGTCAAATTTCAAGATCCTAGGTTTACTAGAAGTGCTTACCCTTTAGGTTTTGATTCCATTGCGAGTAGTTGCGAGTTTAAAAAAATGCGGCTTAAATTGCTGTTTCTTTTGATTGCGTTGACATAGAAGTTTGATTTTATTATAGCTTAAAGGTAATATACTTGGCCCTTTTTTGTCGCGGTGAAAGTCCCTAAATTTTAGCTCAATACCTCCACGCGTTCCTGAGAAAAAGGGTCTAGACAGACGGACGGACGGACAACAAATCACACAATGAGCAATCCTATAAGGATTCCGTTTTTTCCTTTTGAGGTACGGAACCCTAAAAACGCGATAAAATCCGAAAAATAGTTTTATTTTAATGTCTAACATTCGCGTTAACATAAGAAATCATTATATAATAGGTATTAGTTATTTTATGCTATATGTGTTATATTAATACTCAATACTTAAGTACATCGAATTTCCAGTAACTTTTATTACTCTATAATCACTACCCGCTCATTTTGTTTCTAGTTATCTAAATAAATTCAAAGGTTGTCTGGAAAAAATCCTGTTTGTTCCTAATCTCTATTGTATAATATTATTTACGATCTGATGCACAAATAAAGAGTTTAAACAATATAGTTTAAATAAATCAATAGTATGTATAATTATTTGCTGATATTATATTATCTATTATAATCACTAGTTGACATTAACAACATTAAAAACCATCCGGTAGGCAACGGCTTTTTCTGTGCCTCTGGCCCATGGACTAAAGCAATCTTCAGTCCATGGACGACGAATGCTGCTTACTATCAAGCGGAGTGCTTGCTCGTTTGCCTACAAAAGCAATAAAAAAAAATAACATCCCTAGTAAATCAAAATGCCGTAAAAAGCAAATGAGATACACTGTTCAACGTCCCCAAAATATCCAGCAATGTATTAAAATAAAACTTACATATCGGTGAGAAAGACATTTATTTCCTTGAATTTAAAACCTTAAGTATATTGGCAAGAGAATCTTGACATCGCCATTCAATCATTTATAGTTTTTATACAACACCATCTATTGGTGTATCTATGACAATATTTAATTATAATTTTATTAATACATCATTGAACATACCGCCCACCATGGACATATCATAATATGTCCATAAATAACAAGATGTTACATTAATTATAACCGCCCACCATCACAATGCAGTGACTAAAATATTTTATCTGATTCCAAAAAAAGAGAAAGAACAAAAACATAGCAATAACAATTTTCTCTGAAAGTTGACAGAATATTATATCAAATAACATTTACTTAATAACTTACTACTATAAAGTAATAATTATGACGACACCGGCAATATAATTAATTTATTATTATTTACGTTTATCTGATCTAAAACGCAAGCGAACGATATAGCGACCAAACTCATTACGTTTAGTTGATGATATGAACAAATCTTTTTGTTCTTCGGGAGTGAGCTGCTTGAATTCACAATTATAGTTAGGTTCAGCTTCAATCTCCCAGAATTTTTTAATTAGTTCTTTATCACTTACTTGTGTTGTATGTAAGTTGACTATTACATTATGACATGCTTGATTTGATTCGCTATGGTTGACATTAATGAGCTAACCAGATAAGACACAATCAAGCTTGATATTTTGCGCGATAAGAGAGCTTGATTGGTCTTGACAATTCCTTCCAACAATATCTGGCTATATACTTCTGCTCCCAAAGGAAGATCTATCTTATTTGGAATATCAAATGACGGATTTCCTAAAACCATAGACGAATTATTCAATAAAACTTGAGCCTTTACCTTGCAATCTGGTAAAAGTGAGCTTAGTTTCTTAAGTACATAAGCTTGACAGTTAAAACAAAACTAGGGTCTACACGTGATTGAATATTATAACAAAAACCATCGACCTGCAAGTGATCGAGGCACTGGGATCACCGCCTAGACCTGAAATACAATTTTCACTTTGCTACTTCCTCAAACCTAATAATTAGACTGCGGACTCGGTTATAAATGACACTTGAGAACCTTGATCTAATAAAGATCTTAAAACCATACTAGTCCTATTTCTTGAATCCACTGAAACTAAAGCAGTAGCCGATAACACTTGATTGTGATTGTTTGAGAAATAACTTACATTTGTGGACTTTCTCACTGATGATGTTGTAGGAACCGGTGTTACATTTTCTAGAATATTTTTATCATCGTGACTACCTTTTGCTGAACTGGGAACATTCTTGAAATGAAGAAGTGTGTGATGCTTCCTTATTGAATCTGAAAAACTTCACTTTCTCTTTCTAGACCACGTCAGTGAGGACTAGATAGATGTTCGGCACAGGTGATGGGGACTGCGGCTTGTACTCCACGTTACGTATGAGCTGCCGCGTCCTGTCTTCTCGCTGAAGATGTTCTTATTCACTCGGCTGCAGACTGCACCCTTAGTTGAAGACTATTCTTCCCTTGTGTGCAGTCCGTGGCTTCCGCTTTTCAGTTTCTTTTTTTTTTTTTTTTATTGAGCCTGAAAAACTTCACTTTCTCTAACTAGACCACGTTAGTGAGGACTAGATAGATGTTCGGCACAGGTGATGGAGGACTTCGGCTAATACCCACGCGTCACGTATGAGCTGCCGCGTCCTGTCTTCTCACTGAAGATGTTCTTATTCACCTGGCTGCAGACTGCACCCTTAGTTGAAGACTTATTCTTCCCTTTGTGTGCAGTCCGTGGCTTCCACTTTTCAGGCTTTGGACGTATCACGATCCGGCTCGAAGGACCATTTTGTTCAACGTCCCCAAAATATCCAGCAATGTATTAAAATAAAACTTACATATCGGTGAGAAAGACATTTATTTCCTTGAATTTAAAACCTTAAGTATATTGGCAAGAGAATCTTGACATCGCCATTCAATCATTTATAGTTTTTATACAACACCATCTATTGGTGTATCTATGACAATATTTAATTATAATTTTATTAATACATCATTGAACATACACAAATTATACATAAAATATTTTATTATCTCCTGTCATGTACAATATTTTGTAAAAACTTAATAATATACATATAAAATTCATCACGGATATAAACTCGTCGAATTAGCAATTTATTTACAAAATTAACGAGCCATTGTCTGAGACGTAATCTGAACCAGTTACACTTCTCGCCTTCTCACTTGCCAAGAAAAGAATCAAATCGGCTATCTCATCAGGCTCACCCATCCGTTTCAATGGTGTTGATGTTTCCAGATCCCGCACCATTTCAGCAAGCCCAGCCTTATTAAATATATCGGTGTACACCGGTCCAGGACTGACTGAATTAACCCTGACGCCATGAGGAGCTAATTCCAGAGCAAGGCATCGCGTGAAATGATTCAAAGCCGCTTTTGATGTTCTGTATGACACAATATTTGGATATTTTACAATACTAGCCGCAACACTTGATACATTAACAACGTTCCCCTTAGTTTCCACGAGGTGAGGGCAAGCTAAATGTGTGATCAACGCCACTGCTCTCATGTTAGTGTTCATTGTAGAATCAAACGTTTCCATGAAATTGGGCTTCATAATATCATCGAGGAAGAATATGCCAGCATTGTTAACAAGGACGTCAAGTTTACCGAACGTCTGGATTGTTCGTTCGACGATTGTTTTCGCCTCCTCGTCCTTCGATACATCAGCTTTGATCACTAGAGGATTTTTGCCGTATTTAGCGCACTCTGCAGATACTTTCGCTAGTTTCTCCTCGGTTCTTCCTACTAGAGTAACGTCAGCACCTTCTTTAGCAAATTGTATGACAGTAGCTGCCCCGATTCCATCGCTGGCTCCCGTAACAATTACTACTTTATTATTGAAACTCATTCTTAAATTCTGTTATTTAATTAACTGTTGATGAAGCAAAAAACGAAACGTTAATGAGGAATTTGAAAAAGGTGTATTCGCTGATAAATATATACTCATACGTTATCTTAGTAAATGTGGAAAAATTCATATTCATCATTTGATAATAATATACGCACGTTTGTGTAAAGCGCTGCGTAAATGACAACTTTATTTATGAAACGTGATCTGAAGAAATGCGATCATCAAATTCTATATAAATTTTATATTTATTTTATTTTCGTTAAATGCTAACCCCATTCAAATACAATGAATCAAATATTAAAACGTTATGTTTCATCTATAACCGAACTATGATTATATGATAATTCGTGCAAGTAATCAGGATGTATGCATGTACACCAACCTTGATTTTGATTAACTTTTATTAGATGTAAGTCTCTGGCGATCTTTTGCCAATGTTCACCTGGTATGAAAAGTTGGGTACGTCTGCGCATCGCCTACAAGCCAAATTTTAATTACTTTATAGTACATCCAGCATTAGCTTGATGCATGTTTATAGCTTGCGTAATTATTTGAAGGTATTAAATGCGGGCTATCACAAGATAAAAAATACATTTAAAGTGACTTTTTATTAAAAAAAGAGTTCAAAGGTGCAACTTGTTCGCGTAATGGTAAAATCATGATCGCGCACAAATTATTTCTGCCAATTGAATAACTACAAGATGTTTGACTTACTACAAGGGTGTGTTTTAGTGGGTCGGAGGATGTATGTATCTCCCGCTCACAAAGACTATGAAACTGCGGCTGACGGAACTCGACTAAATAGCGACTTCAAAGTCAGTAGCCACGGAAAGTATTAAGGTCGAGAAAATTCACCCCGACCGCTCCAAGATAGCCACGGCAAGGGTAAAGTTGCCCATAAACATAGCCTAGAAAGTGCGGGGGACGGGTCGAATATTGTTCGGCTGGACCGCGGCTCGGGTAACCGTGCTCGAGTCGCGGCCGATGCAATGCTTCCGGTGCTTGGAGTCCGGGCACATCCTGGAGCAACAGCATACCGCAAGTACCGGCTGATATCGAATGAATAGAACGAGAAGCGCTGCTCTAGGAAATGGTTCCGCCAGCGATCGCGCACCGGCCGGGCGCACAGCATTCAAATTGACTTATTCGCGCACCGCTAAAGATATGGACAGGATAACGTCCGTCGCATACTTTATTTAAAATTAGCGGTCTTTGGTGCTTGTTTCCATTTAACTTCATGTGAATGTGCATGTAATAGATCGGAGAGTGAACCTTAGTTTGAGTGGTCGTCGCAACCACATGCCGCCGAATCGCCGCCGCAGACGCCATAAGGTACTGTGCCTCGATCCTGTTTGAGCTGCGTCTAGGATGAGTTACTTTTAGTATATTTTTTTCTCGCAAGCAGCTCTAGTTCAATCAATAATGCGTGTCGTTTCAATATCCTTTTCCTCCAAATACAGTCCGCTAATTTAATTAATTAACAGTTCCTCCAAAGGTTTAGTTGGAAGGTTTCATATTTTTAAGCATCCTCTGCAATGACTGCACTAAATTTTGTTTCTCACGTATCGTTTTTTGCGAGATAAAGGCAGTTATGTAAATCTCAAGCCTTTCATTAGTAGTGACATATACTTATGAAAACTGCTTTTCATGAATACCCACTTGTGTCCAATCGACTATGCCAGTACGGTTGCCGGTGGTAGAGATAATGGTATAGTATTCGGTATTCACAAACATTTTTGCTTTAAACATCTACTGATACACGTTTAAAACATGGAATTATCGCTAGATTAATGTAGGATCAAATATAATTTTCTTTGTGGAAGCAACTAGAGGAGGCATATATCAAATAACAAGTAACAAACTGGTTGCTAAAGAATAGGTAAACACATTTTTAAGTAACTGTTTGTTTGTCAAATTAGATTTAAATATATCCCAAGTTAAAGTTGTATTATATTTGGTCAGTAAAGAAAGGCTTTTCTTATTATTACTAATATAATTTTCAATACTTGAACGCTGAAATGGAAATAATAAAAAAAGAGAAAAGGAAAATAAACTAAAGCAAAAATAATATTAAATGCAAACAAAATGCATCATAGTTTCTATCAACATTATCTGTGTGTTTATATCGTTAAATCAATTGGCATTCGTTGAATTCACTCTAATCATTGACAATAAAATGCGACCGTTTCTGTTATCGTAAGTGACAATAATTTTAGTAGTTTAGTATACTTTAACATTTCGTACAGTACACACACCATTCAAAATGAGTTTTGCTAGTAAAGTGGTGATAGTTACTGGAGCCAGTGATGGAATCGGGGCCGCTACAGCTATAAAATTTACTAAAGAAGGTGCTGACGTTACTCTAGTAGGAAGAACCGAGGACAAACTGGCGAAAGTAGCTGCAGAGTGCGCTAAACATGGCAAAAACCCTCTAGTGATCAAAGCTGATGTATCGAAGGACGAGGAAGCGAAAACAATCGTTGCACGAACAATCCAGACGTTCGGTAAACTTGACGTCCTTGTTAACAATGCTGGAATATTCTTCCTCGATGATATTATGAAGCCCAACTTCATGGAAACGTTTGATTCTACAATGAACACTAACATGAGAGCTGTGGCGTTGATCACTCATTTAGCTGCTCCTCATCTCGTAGAGACTAAGGGGAACGTTGTTAACGTATCAAGTATTGGGGCTACTATGGTAAAATATCCAAATTTTGTGTCTTACAAAACTTCAAAAGCGGCTTTGAATCACTTCACGCGAAGCCTTGCTCTGGAATTGGCACCTCATGGCGTCAGAGCTAATTTAGTCAGTCCTGGACCGGTGTACACCGATATATTTAATAAGGCTGGGCTTGCTGACTTCGTATCTGATCTTAAAACAGAAACAGCTCTGAAACGGGTTGGTGAGCCGGATGAGATAGCTGATGTGATTCTTTTCTTGGCAAGTGAGAAGGCGAGAAGTGTGACTGGATCAGATTATTTGTCGGATAATGGCTCATTACTTATGTAAAATATTGTGTTATTCTACGATATTTTATCCGTGATGGATTTTATATGTATATTATAAAGTTTGTACTAAATAATATACATAAAAGGAGATTATAAAATATATTATGTATAATTCGTGTAACTGTTTAATTTATTGCTGCATTTTGATTTACGATGGATTTTAATGTCCACTAATAACAATAGATAATATTAGATTTGCATTAGACATACATGGAACATTAAATAATATAGAATGAAATGTTACCTGCTATTGCCGGCCATGCTTTCACCTCTTATGTTAGATAATCGTCTACTTACTTAAATATATATTAAGATATTATTATATATATACCAAAGAACACTAATACTGCTTCAATAATAATATTCTTTAACTATATGTTAAAAATGTGTATTATTTATTACATGTAATATTCCGAAGTTATAAAATGTATGTCATGCAAAAATAAAAACTATCAGTAGATAACGATGTCATATTTAGTTTATTAGAAGCGAAGATATTCTAGTTGGTTGTGGAACGGACTGTTGAGACGTATGTATACAGGTTCAAAACCCAAGGGTACACACCTTTGACTTTTCGAAATTATATACATGTATTCTTTGTGAATTACAGTTTGCTTTGATGGTGAATAAAAACATCTTTACGAAACCTGCATACTTAAGAAGTTCTCTGTAAGACATTTGAGGGTGTGTGAAATCTAGCAATCCGCACTAGGCTAGCGCGGTGGACTAAGGCCCAATCCCTCTCAGTAATAGAGAGGGTCAGTGCCCAGCAGGTATTAGGATTGATATTATTATTATATAACGTAGGCATGTAATTCGACATACAATAAAAATTTATGAATTGTCATCTATCATGCCTTCAATGCCACCTTAGGTGTTATATAGATTACAACTCAGTTATATAGATTACAAGATAGTATAATATTATTAGCAGCTGTTATCAAAGCATTACTTATTACTTAATATTATATATAGTTTGTCGATTAAATGTGTTTACATGGCATTTTTTAATACATTTTTGAAATCAGATACTGGCAACACCTTTAACTGTAGTACGTGCAAAACATTTCACCGCCATGACTGGTTTGTAGTCCAACTAAAAGATAATGTTATTTACGCTTTTTTAAATTTTATAATACTGTATATTAAATATGAATATATATTTTTTTAAATCTGTCTCGTGTAAACCATAACCAAGATTAAAAAGGAAGGACAGATGAATCATTCACAGTTTGTGGCATGATTTCTAAATATTAAATATACTAAGATAAAGTATATTATGTATTATAAGGGCTTGAGTTACGTAAAACTCTGTTTTATGCTCACTTTGAATTTCAAATAAATTAACCCGTGCATTGTTCGCAAGCACATGCAGGAAATAAGTAGATTGCCCCTTGGTCTTGCGATTGTCGGTGACAATAAATTATATTATTAAATACGATATTGTATATAAAATCACAATTCATAACGGCCTAAATTCTTAAAATTAAGATTCAATGATACACAATGAACTGGCGTTAGTTGATAGATTTTATCATAGAACGATTTAATTTTTTAGTGCACGATGGTTCTATTACAAATGTAACTGCAAAAATAAAAAAGTATAAAAAAAAAGCAATTATATTTCTACAGGCGCTAACGAATATTTGCTGCAAGGTGCAGCTAGGCGTTTTTTACCTACGTATATCGACGTCATTTACCACGTAGACTAAAAATTAAATTGAATATTCTTAAACATTTATTTTATTGTAAATTGAATTAATAAAATTTTTATTAATTAAATGTTCAGCGAAAGTCTGCAGTCGCTGAACACTCTGAAGGAGGTGCCAATTATTATCTGCGACTAGACAAGCCACAAATCCTTGCCAAAGAATACTAATTCCTACCTAGGATGATTCGCGAGGCTATTGAAATTAAAAAACATCCTAATTTCAATTGGGTAGATGGTTGGAAGCTTGCACAAGCCTGGGGTCCAGTTCAACATTTAATGAAATTGGAACTCAAAAGACCGGCTACCAGACTTCAAGACATTGTGAGCTCAATCTGCATAGATTGGACCACCAACAGCTAAAAAATTTAAAAAGTTGTATAATTGTAAAATGTAGATAGATATTGTAAATTTGACTTTGCGAATGAACAACACCTCAGTCCCCCCCGTGACCATGAAGGCTGCAAAGTCTTCGAAACATCGGGAGAAAAAGTAAAACAAAGAAGTATTAAACCGCGAAATCCGAAAAATATAATGGTAAATCAAAGTGCCGCTAAAAAGAAAATTAGATACTCAAATTGTACATAGTATATTTTAATATTTTCTTTTATGTTTAATATTTAGTACAAATTACGTATTAAAACTTGGTAGAGTTACCAATTTATTTATAAAATTATCGTGCCATTGTCTGAGACGTAATCTGAACCAGTTACACTTCTCGCCTTCTCACTTGCCAAGAAAAGAATCACATCAGCTATCTCATCCGGCTCACCGACCCGTTTCAATGCTGTTGATGCTTCCAGATCCTGCACCATTTCAGCAAGCCCAGCCTTATTAAATATATCGGTGTACACCGGTCCAGGACTGACTGAATTAACCCTGACGCCATGAGGAGCCAATTCCAGAGCAAGGCATCGCGTGAAATGATTCAAAGCCGCTTTTGATGTTCTGTATGACACAATATTTGGATATTTTACAATACTAGCCGCAACACTTGATACGTTAACAACGTTCCCTTTAGTTTCTACGAGATGAGGAGCAGCTAAATGTGTGATCAACGCCACAGCTCTCATGTTAGTGTTCATTGTAGAATCAAACGTTTCCATGAAATTGGGTTTCATAATATCATCGGCGAAGAATATGCCAGCATTGTTAACAAGGACGTCAAGTTTACCGAACGTCTGGATTGTTCGTGCGACGATTGTTTTCGCTTCCTCGTCCTTCGACACATCAGCTTTGATCACTAGAGGATTCTTGCCGTATTTAGCGCACTCTGCAGATACTTTCGCTAGTTTCTCCTCGTTTCTTCCTACTAGAGTAACGTCAGCACCTTCTTTAGCAAATTGTATGACAGTAGCTGCCCCGATTCCATCGCTGGCTCCCGTAACTATCACCACCTTATTAGCAAAACTCATTTTGAATATGTACCTACTTTGGTTGAGGTTTTGTGATATACTAAGTCATGAAAGTAAATGTCACTAGTGATAAGATAAGTGGACGCATTTTATCATTCATGATACGGGTAAAGAGTTGTTTATTATCATGTTACATTATTATCACGTATTAATGATATACTCGGGGCATTAGGAGAATTTTCAACATGAATTTTACATTATTGTAATCGATTTATATTATGTTTTTCTTTACTGGTTACACATTTTATTTCACATTTTTGGCGTGCGCGGAAGTGACTGTAATTTTATTTTTATTTAAAAAAAAAACATAGTATGTTACAGATATCACTTACAATTAATACACTAGTGATAATACATTTACAAAAAATATATAGTACATGTATTGGCACACAAGGTAAGATTTTACTTGTGTTATGGGTGCCAGGACCATTACAAGTTTTGCACAGTATATATTGCAAACAGATATAAAGTGATTTGTGGTGTGAAAGAGCTCATTTTTTTTATTTGTAATGGCTAAAGTTGCGACTTGGTTAAATGGCTTAAAATGCATTCAACTCTTTAAATACGAAATTCTAAGATATTAAAATTTCAAAATGCCTCACGGAACGTTTTTATAATAACAAAGATTTGAAAACAATATAAGCGCCACTGAAGACCTGCAACCCTTCAGTCAGTTCTGTAGTATCGTAATCGTACTTTGCCTTAAACACCTTCCCAAATATAAACTCTCCATCTAAATTATACGGTTCTGATGTTCTAAAATTGGAAAAAATGCAATCGTGACCAGCAGCAACGTGGGCAATAATGACTGCCCGCACGTTCCTAGTTATTTGAAATCTACCCAAAGGTTGTCTGGAAAAAATCGCCGATTGCGAAATACCGCCATTTGTACCTTCTGTTTGTTCCTAATCTTTATTCTATATTTACTTTTCTTTACGACTTTATGTACAATTAAGCGTTTAAATAAATAAATCGTTCGAAAATGGCACAAAAAGCACAATTAATGGTTCGTTTTCCATTCTAGAGACTTCCACCAGTTTTAAAATATCCCAAAACACATCCTACACATTTCCCGGTAAAAAACAATAATTTTAAGGACGACTATAAAAACATGCCAACATTTTATACCGAGTGCAATTCGACTGTATTCGAAATGAGAAAAGTTTCAAACGTTGTTGACGAGTCAATATTAAATAGAAAAAGGCAAATTTAACTCATGCTCCTGTACAACTAAATGTGATTCAATTAACAGTGTTATCGCTATTGAAATAAAGCGCAGCTGCATACGATGGTAGGATTGTTAAAATAGCACAGCACAGGCTTTCCGATGAAGTTTTTTCTAATAAGGTAGCTTTGGTATTGTGTTATTCTATTCCGACTATACTGAAAGCTTTTGTCGATTTATATTCAGGATTTTAGGGATACGTAATTTTTAAAGACATAAAATCGTTTTTAATCATATCAAACCAGTGTTATATACCATCCTACTGCTGGGCACGGGCCTCCTCTACTACTGAGAGGGATTAGGCCTTAGTCCACCACGCTGGCCAGGTGCGGATTCGTAGACTTCACACACCCTACAAAATTCCTACAGTTGACATTATTTGAGATAAGCTTTAGGCCTTTTTATATAAGATAAACAGGTTATTCGCCTGATGGTAAAAACGGTAATGAATAAAAATTAGGACCCAGAACTTGGAACTACAAAGCAATGTAACGCACTACACACTGATCTCACATTTGATTCCCATGTTAGGCAATACATCGGCTAACTTTCCTAAAATGTTAGGCATGGAAATAGATCAGAGGATGTTGAGGCAAACCAAATGATTTCTGTAATGTATGTAACAAAGTGTGCAGCACCGTCTGTCTCCTCCATTATTTGAATCAGTTATGAAGCATTGTTTATTACCTACGCTTTGAAAGATGCATCTGATACTCCACATTGGCAATTTAAAACAATCATAGGTGCATAATTTTTCTTTATTGAAATTGAATGTCGATCATGCTTGTCTGATGGTAAGCGAAACACCATACTCATCATGCAAACATCAAAATGAATTGAGAAATATGATGTCACATGTCATAAAGCCTAGTAATTAGTTGGCTACAATGTCATTCAAACTAGAACACAACAATGTATGCGGAATGCTGTTTAGCATTAGTAAAAATATTGTAGTAGTATAATGATTATGTTTACGCGAATATTAGACATTGCATTATAACTATTTGATCACGGTTTTTTATATTATATTTTTTTTCCAAAAATTTCGAAGATTTTGCAGCCTTCATAGTCAGGGGTGAGACTGAGGTTTTGGTCGTTCAAAAAGTCAGTTAAAATATTTACCTACATTTAAAAAAAAACAAAATGTTTTATATAAAAAAAATACTGCGATACAATTAGAAAAATAGTTTTATTTCAATAGTGAAATAGCATCTACCCTGACGATCCCTCAAATACGAGAGACCTACCACTATTGCGTAAGTAATAGGGTGTAGAATAAAGTTAACGTTCAAAGTACAAACATAACTCAATAAATATACTCTAATAGCGCTAACACAAGCGGTTTAACACTAATTCTCACTGTATTGAAATGGCCATATTGTTTCATGGATCATTCCTTTGTGCGGGGATCAGGCGGGGCGGGTTATTGTTGGGCCGTCATGGCCCCTGACCGACAGTAACCCATATATTCATCCCATTATGTGATCTTGAATAAGGGCCGGTAGTGTTTATGAGATGGTAGGTACGGGTGTAGCGGATAGAGAGCGGTTTCGGTTGAATTTTGTTGTATATTATTGCTTTTTTTATTTTATTGCGTTGAACTTCTTCGACCTATATAGTTATTATTTTTATGAATCTAAGATTTTTTTTTTACTTTGTAAAAGACTTTTATCTATAAAAGTCTGAATTATTGCTATATATTTGATCGATGTTATAGTAATTTAGATGCAATTAACACTACATTCTTGAGTCAGTGTCAACAGTAAAAAAGAGAAAGTTGCAAGGGCAAGCATATAAATTTCACAATGATGAGTTTTGATTGATTTTTTTATTGAATTGAATTAATAAGGGTCCATGTCTTGGAATACAATCTAGTAGTATTTTTATGTGATATAGAATTGTAAAAATGATCGGTTGTACTTTGTTTTGCGTCTTAATAAAAAAAAATCTTACTTTAATATGTACTGTTTGTCAATTAGAACTACATTAGAACTTAAAAAAATATTTGCAATAATACTCATTGCAAGAATACTGTTTAAAAATCTGTCCATAGAGAAATATAATATTAAGTATGCACTTAAGACATTACCCAACAAATTCACTGTTGAACCGAAACGCTCGCCATCCCCAAACGCCGTGTGTATCACTTTCAATTCTACAATTAAGATTCCTTGGCTCATTGTAATTACACCTATGCGGGTTTCTTAATGAAGTTAAAGGGAATTAATTATTTTAGGGGCATAAATTTAATCTGGTCCGACCTTTACTTATGATAGCACAATGCGGACCTTAGTTCATTATTGCACGTTATCTTTGCAGGTTCATCTTGCACGGACAATGGGTCGCCATCGACGTAAGACGGCTGAGGAAATTGTTGTGTATTATGACTATAATCGTTTAAACAATGTTACGTATCTTTATACATAAATTCAACTAATTTTCTTTGACTAAATTTTTGGCGATGATCTGAAATTAGCATAAATGCTTTTTGTATTTGAAAATATGTGTTGTGTAACCTCGATTACTAACTAAAGTGGAATAGAATTCAGTAATTTTATTCATATTACGAGGACACGAAACTTTTTAGAAATACAATAATAAATGAGAGATATTGGCTATGTTTTTTCCGGATCTTTTTTCGAATTAGTATATAATTTTTTAGATAGTATGTACCGTTAATCTCTGAGACAATGAGGCAGATCCGCGTTGAAAATGTAGGCTGCTATTAACATATAAAAAGGTTATAAAAACAGTAGAATAAAATTGCATCGAATTAACATATAATTGCTACTGGCCTGGATGCAGCCAGTGTTTACGATGAGCTTTAAGGATAAAGTAGTGTTAATAACTGGTGGAAACTCAGGCGTTGGTGCGGCGATAGCGGAATTCTTCTGCAGAGAAGGAGCAGATGTGACCATCGTTGGTCGTAATGAGGCCAAACTTGTTACCGTAGCTGAAAATTGTGCTACCATTGGTATTCGACCTTATACCATAACCGCTGATTTGACCAAGGACGAAGAAGTTGCAACTGTAATAGAAAAAACTATTAAAAAGTACAAAAAGCTAGATGTACTTATCAACAGTGCGGGGTTATTAAAATTCGCAACAATCAACGATAACCTTCTTGAAGTGTTTGATGAAGTACTGAACATAAATCTGCGGGCTGTAGTACACATAACAACATTAGCAGCACCAGAATTGATCAAAACCAAAGGGAATATCATCAACATATCAAGTATAGCTGGCACGAAACGGATCGGTGTTCCAGAATATTCTTTAGTTTACGGCACTTCTAAATTCTGCTTGAATCATTTCTCGAGGTGTGCTGCTTTGGAACTTGGATTATATGGTGTAAGAGTAAACACTGTTAGTTTAGGGGCAGTGAGGACTAACATTTTGGAAACTGCAGGATGTTCTTATTCATGGAACGATTTTGTAAGACACAGTGCCATTAAGAAGATAACCGAACCTGAGGAAGTAGCTGATCTAATTGGATTTTTAGCTAGTGATAAAGCTAAGAGTATTACAGGAGCTAATTACGTCATTGATAATGGTATGCAAGTGAAGAAATAATTAACCGTTAGCTAAATTTATCAACCAGTCTTGTTTTAATTAGATTATATAATTTATCATTATTTTCTGATAATTTTGTAGTTATAACAATATTTATGTATGAATTAAGCGAATTAAGAACGTTTAACTTGTGAAGATTATGATAGTATTAGGTATATAATATTACGTATACAAATCATTAATAACTATAATTTGTTCTAGAAGTTAGCCGTATAACTAACATTAGTATTAAAAAAAACACATTTTTCTTCGCTTTACTAATTATACACTATTAACTTGCATCAACAGGTAAACAATAAATTATAAAATTACCATATTACTTAACGTACAATCGATTATGAAAATTAAAACACGTACACTCTATAAATGAGAACGGCATTGCAACATACAAAAAATAGTGACTGATCAAGGATAACTCTTTGCGCAATAAACATTTCTTCACAATGCTTTTTGAAGGGAAAGTCGTGATAATTACTGGTGGAAGTTCGGGCATTGGTGCGGCTACAGCAGAGCTGTTTTCTAAAGAAGGAGCAAAGGTAGCTATAGTAGGTAGAAATGACCTAAAATTGAAAGCTGTAGAAGAACGATGTACTATCGGCAACAACAAACCACTTGTAATCAAGGCGGACATCACCAATTACAGTGGAATTGAAAATATAATACAACAAACTATACATGAATATGGAAAACTTGATATACTCATCAACTGTGCCGGTCAAATCAAATATGCTTCTATACTTAGTGGAAATTTACTTCAAGTTTACGACGACATGATATCAAGCAACTTACGGCCTGTAGTAAGTTTGACAGTTGCAGCCGCTCCCTATCTTATTAAAAATAAAGGCTGTATAGTCAATATTTCGAGCTTGGCTGGTACAAATCGTATAGGAGTCCCAGAGTACACACCATATGGATTATCAAAAGCTGGTGTGAGACATTTTTCTAGAGGAGTCGCATTAGCATTAGCTAATTACGGTGTCAGAGTAAATACAATAACTCCTGGAGCTGTCAAAACCCAATTGTTAGATGATGCTCAATGTATTACAAAATGGAATGACTTCGTACGAGTATCTGCTTTGAAAAGAATATCAGAGCCCAAAGAGATTGCTGATGTGATCTTGTATTTAGCGAGTGATAACGCGAAGGGAATTACTGGTGCCAACTTTGTTGTTGATAACGGTATGTTAATTAAGAAGTAAGAGGATAGAGAGAGAAATGCTATCGCATATATTACGTGCGTCTCTATAACTGCCTCGGTGGCGTAGTTATGTTACGTGCGTGGTATGACACTGCTCTTAGTTCCTGGGATCTATTCCCGGATCGGAAAAGGGGATATTTGGGGCTTTCTGCTCAATATCAGCTCGGTGTCGGAAATTTGTTCTCGATATGACGAATGGCTCGCCTTCTATCACATCATGCAACATACATGCCTTGGTTGCATCTCTGCCAACCCTTTCAGGGATTAAGGCTTGATGTATATTTGGATTTTACATTTACTGTTACTCGACAAATTCTGTACTCAAATCTGTAGTAACAATCGTATACTTGAGGAAAACATCGTCCTCATTTTAGCGTCATAAACAAAAGGATATACGAGTATAATATTCAGATACAGCGTAGTTACTTGACTGAATAATAAGAAGGTAAAAATGTCCAATTAAAGTTTATTTATTTAAATAAGGTTCCTCAACAGTATACACATTATTTAATTAACTACAAATTTAAAATCGAAACACATTCTGATGTATATACTGTGTACAAATAAAAGGAGTACACAGCATTTACAAATTGCACGCATTGAACTTATTTTATTGTAAAAAAAAACGAAACAAGATATAAAATCTACTAATCACAAAGGGTATTTTAATGTTTATAATATAGTAGTTAAAGCTTTGTCTTCATTCTGACATCTAATTTAGTTTAGCTTTAAATATTTGTCTGTTACAATAATTGTGTGCTTATGAAATAAGAATTGATTTTTAAATCATTCTGTAAAACTATATTAAGGGTAGTTTCTATATTTACAAATAACAAATGTATTATTAAAAAACTAATAATAGCTATTAATTATTCTCACTTTTAATCTAGCTAAATAAAGTTGAGAACGGCTTGACTGGCTAGACTGATTCTTTTTTGTTGTATTTTTAATTATCAGGACAAGGTTTGTATCAAATAATAATTTAAAAAAATAACGGGAAAAGCGGGACAAAATTTCAATTTAAATATTTTTGTTTGGAAATATTCTTTTGTACATGCTCCAAAATCACCGGATAACCAATTTCAATGAAAATTTTGTGACAGTTTAGTTAGTTAAATTTTGATCAAAACATAATTTTGCAGTGTTGAAAGAAATTTTCTGAAAGAGAAGCCAATATATATGTACTAATAGACAAGAATGCGGTCTGCAAATCGTTCTAATGATAATTAGATTCTAAATAAAGGAAAGCCGGTAGGAATCGGGTTATACGGATTCTTTACTACTGTAATTTTACAGCCAATAGATAGGGCTGTCGTCGAGACCTAAAAGATAAAAGGTAGTTTACTTAATAACCTGTCTGTAGCAGGATAACGTCTGCCGGGCCCGTTAGTAATATATAACAAACATACATATCGCGCATATATTCCCGAAAGGGTATGCAGAGACGACGCCAGGACACCTACTTTTCGTAATGTGTGTTCCGTCCCATGATAGGGGCCGAGCCTATCGCCATCTCGGGCACATATTCCAGACTCCAGGCTGATACTGAGCAGAAAAATTTAAATATCACTTTGCCCGACCCGGGATTCGAACCCAGGAACTCAGAGCGCTGCTGTACCGCGCATGCAGTACAACTACGCCACCAAAGCAGTTAGTAATATATATGCACGTTAATATGTTGCTTTTTTGTTTTTATTTTATTTAGGCATGTCTGTAAAGTATAAATTATAATTATACAAAAAGGATGCATATAATAATGTTAACAGTTCTAAATTCAAACTCCGATAAAAGCTACGCACATCATTACAATTTAAAACAATAAATTACAAATAAAGTTAAAATGTTGATTTCGTCTTCATTCACACAAAAACGTCATGATCCTTTAAAAGAAGTTAATTTGCAAAACTGCGTCCAT
This sequence comes from Manduca sexta, assembly GCF_014839805.1. Taxonomy (NCBI): domain Eukaryota; kingdom Metazoa; phylum Arthropoda; class Insecta; order Lepidoptera; family Sphingidae; genus Manduca; species Manduca sexta. The sequence goes on from NC_051123.1 coordinate 10,846,408, forward strand.
CTAGTCTCTAATTACAAGTTTCATCTCAATCGTAATATAAACCACGTTAGACAGAATTTCGTTATCCCACAGACGCCTATCTAAACAAAGCCAATTCTATACCTCCAGCATTACATTCTCATTCCCTGGTGCATTTCTCAGAGTTTCCGCGCGGAATACAAACTGCCCCCGCCGAGAGCTTGATTTTTATTTATTTGCCTCCGTCTAAGAGACGTATTGGTGCCTTGGACGGAGGAAATTGCATTCCTTGGACCCATAATCATTCTCGACTTGATATCTTTACTGGACTTAATTGTGAATTGATGTTGTATAAACTGTTTGTAGACAATGAGTATAATTAATGAAATATTCACATTGAAATTATAAGTTCGATTTAAAAATTGCCTATAAATTGATTTAAATGGTTGTTTGACTGTCAGTTGCAAGGGTCTATATAACCGGTTCCTGCCGGCTTTCCTTTCGTAATTTATATAAAATCTAATTATCAGTAGGTTAGTAATATTTGCAAACTGTATATATGGATTAACTCATTTATATGTTGTTTAGGGTTTCCCATCCGAAAATGTCACCCTTTGCCACTCTTGGTTGCTATCTGAAAGAAATACATTTTCACTACACGGTGTACATCATGAATAGTATTCTTGTCCATAATAAATAAAGTAAGCTATAAAAGTAGACCTATAAGAGTGTTCGTCGAGTTTCTGATTACTCTTTGGACATGCAATAATTTTGTGGTAAATCTATGAAGATGTTAAGATCTTACATATCTAACAGATTTTGAATTTTTTCGTTCGTCTTTCCAAAATATATTTATTACAAAATAATCTTCGCCTCGACTATTTATAGCCAAGTTGGATATCTATAATAAACTACCGCTCAACCCTTCACTGAATAAATTGTAAAGACACCCACACACGTGATTTCACCTATTTGAATTTTTCAAATTGGAAATTCCTTTTTATATTCTACCTTCAGTACTGCCAACATAACCCGTCGCTATCTGGCTTCTAAACTCTATGTCATAAGGCCGCTTTTACACTTTCACAAGCGACACTTTAAATCTGCATTCACATCTAGGAGTGGGAAATTCAATGGGACGGGCGCCATAGACAACTGTCCTATTGTCCATAGTGTAGAGCGGAGCATAGAGTATAGAGTATGGCATAGACATACGCCTGGCTCGGAAAGCGAGGTTCTTTTAATGATTACAGTCTCAAATGCGGGCTTAAGTGGTCGAATGACAAATTAAAAAGGAGGATATAATGATGGGGAGTCTATTTTGAGATGGAACAATGGGTCTTTGGAAATTTTGTCGCTTCAATACGCGGAATAAAAATGCTCACAAGGCCGTGTTTCAACGGAAAAGGTCAATAATGATTTCTTATGTTTACGCGAATGTTAGACATTGAAATTAAACTAATTTTCCGGATTCTCTCGCGGTTTTGTTTTGTTTTGTTTTTCATTTTTCATGGTCACGGGGGGGAGTCCCCCCCGTGACCATGAAGGCTGCAAAGTCTTTGAAACGTCGGGAGAAAAATAAAAAACAAAAAACCGCGATAGAATCCGGAAAATTAGGGAAAAGGTCAATGTTTTTTGGGGTTTTAATTATTGTTACCCCGATATACTTATTTAGCAGGGAATAAGATGTAGTCTTAAACTCATGGGGTTTGACATCCCAACTGCTTGATGAAGTGCATGGGTAGGCGTAAAACACCAAAACGCAATCTTAAACCTTTCTAAGTCCGTTCATTAATATATTCTGGTATATTTCAATTGTGGGGAAGTGTGCAATGATGATCGTAAGTCCAATATACGTTGCCGGGTCGTTAAATAAAATCAGTCCGTATGACGATCACAAAGAGTTTATTTTTCCACAACACAAAAAATAGAAGGAGAAGAGAGCGATAGTACATATAACAATAAATACGAAAAGAAGTGAACACAAAGTTAAGCAGCTGCGAATTAGCTGGGCACAAGAAATTGTAAGGCGTCAAGCGATAAGCGTCTCGCGTCGGAACCGAATTAGCGCTGACTAATTGTTCCTTCCGAAAACGCATGCGCGTGCGCCGCGCTGGCCGTCGCTCGGCGCGGCGGGCCAGGCCCAGGAGCCGAACGGCGCCCGAAAGCGAACGTTCGGCCACGCTCGGCTACCGCTCAGCCGGTCGGGTCACTGCGTCATCCGCTAATTATCTAATATAAAAATTGCGTTGACCCGTTCGGCTGTTCGTTGACGCTAATTATTTTTACAATTATAAAATGCGAGATTACAAATATTATTTCAATATGATTATTGTTATTAAATATTAAGGTTTGTACATATGATTTTTAATTATGAATTTAGTATAAGACTAGATATAATTTATTTATAAGTTAAGATAAATTTAGATAAAGTTTCGAGAAAATTTAGACTAAGGTTATTTATACAATTTTATCCTCGCAAAATAAAAGTAGCTCCGCTACACAATAAATAAATATCAACATCTAGAACTATAATCAAACGTATGATCTAAGTATTTGATCGTCCACCCTACAGTAAACACATATTCAAAATAACACAAATTTCTAAAGAACCCAAATCTAAAACCATACAATAGCAAATTCCTTACACGGAGACATCACCCAGTCTAAGATGACCTATATCCTCTCTCTCACTTCACTCGTACCCCGTTTCTTACAAACCTGGACAACTCAAGTGGTTGATATCTTATAAAAACGCCCTTCGCAACTTCGACAAAACACTTACATAAATTGATAAAGAAGAAAAATCCTTTAACGTTAAATTCGACATATTGGCACACGTCCGAGGGGTCATGCCGACCCTTGCCTTATATTTGCGTCTTATTGAATGTATTTCGTTGTGAAAACCCCGGATTGGGGTACATTGTTACCGATCGTGCCCAAGAGGGATATATTTGAGGTATTATTTCACCCGATTACCTTATGATTTTATGGGGTAACTTTGTTATTTTGTGTTATAACTTTTTAATAAATTAATGTTTGTATTGCTACTTTTTTGATGTTTAGAAATGTTCATGGAAGCCAATCTACGCATAATATTTGCGTTGGTTGATAAATAATAAAGACATTAACCAGTATAATTAGAACTCTTTGATAAGTAAGAACATATATTTTTAGGATTCATATTAATAAACATAAATTTACAGTTAACAATTTTTAGTATGGTTCTTAAAAGTCAATTACAAAATAATATTTAGTAGTATTGTCCCAAAGGAAAGGGAGTTTAAATCGATTTTAAGCTTGAACAATTTAACAGACACAATGACAAGTAACAAATTCCGCCATTTTTCTTTATTTTAGAAAAAAACAAGGGATATGTCGTATTTCCCACGGCGCACATAAAATATCCTGATGCGGTAAGAAAGATGCGATATACACCCGATATTGTTTCTTTGAATTTTAAATAAAATACAAATTTACATGTACCGTTGAAACATAACCTCAAAACTTTATTCCTCTAGCATTAAAGTGATTTTGGCGCGAATTCATAATGTCAACTACACCGCACGTTTGCAAAGCATGATACGGTTTGGGGAACGTACTGTATTGGAATTTTCAACAAATTTACATATCGGCATTGTATAAAGACTTATTTCGTGAGATGTAAGGTTGAAAATTTGCTTTGTGGAGTGTTATTTGTGTGGTAGTTGAGATGGGGTGTACGCGTTTACGAAGAATGTTTTGTGTAAATAATTTAAAATAATGCAAATATCGTGCTCTGTAAATGTATCCAGTGTTATTGTCATTTCGTAGATTCATTGAATAATAATATTGAAATTTTCTATTTGTATTTGATTATTTTTCGTTATGGATGTTACGATAATTCGTTTTGTTATTAAACCTATCTGAATGGTATAAATGTAATTAAAATAATTTTGTTTATGTTATAAAGTGTATTGTAATATGCATTTATAATATAATGTAAAGTATTTTAAAGTATCTGTAGTCTAAATCAAGAAGAAAGCATTTGAGACTAAAACTATTTCTCAGATTTTATCGTGGTAATTATACAAATTGATTGTGTAAAATGTAGGTAGATTTGTAACTTTGACTTTTCTTTTACCACAGTCCACTCCGTGACCATGAAGGCTGCAAAGTGTTCGAAAGGTCGAGAGAAAATTATTTTATTAAATACCGCGATAAAATCAGGAAAATAGTTTTATTCCAATGTCTAACATTCGCGTAAATATAAAATTTCATTCGACACATTTCACTAGACTTAAATTTGCCATTAAAATATTAGGAGCAAAACATAATAGGTTTTATACATAATATTATGATGACACGTACACATGATTATAAAATACATTGTTAAAAATATTTTTAGTATTTTAAATCTTAGTATAATCGGAGATTCCATATTATCTTTTGCATAATTTAATATACCAAATCTAGGCACAGTGAACAATGTTACAAAAAAAGCTAAACAAAAAAGCATAAAGACAAAAATACAGTAATCAGAATACGAGACAATTTCGCAGCGGCCATTAGCTGGGCTAAAATTGAGCTCGCCAAGAGATCTGACAGCCAAGTATAAAGGAAACTGAAAAACTATGTAACTTGACGCGTGAGACTGAACCAAACAAAAACATGTGAAATTCAACATGGCGCCGGTATGTTGTGGATGTGGTAGTATTTTTATTAATTTTCTGATTTGCCATCGTAATTTTTGACGTTCTGGTTTCTGGTGACGTAACAGTTGTATTGTGATGAAAACCTTTCTGCCTATCATGATGACTCTTTCAATATAATTTTATAACCAACATCAACTAATTCCAGTAGATAAGATACCGGTCAAATAATTAGCAATTAACATCGCATACGAAATGCCTGACCTGTAGAACTTACCTGGAACCTTCTGTCTTTCTGTGATAAAAATATCCTGTATAATTATTTCAAAATGATGCGAATATTTGATATTGATTTCTTATGTTTACGCGATTGTTAGAGATTAAAGTAAAATTATTTTTCGGATTTTATCGCGGTTTTACTTTATTTTAGTTTTTCTCCCGACGTTTCGAAGACTTTGCAATTTTAAACTTTTTTAATTTGATTTTGCAGTTTTATTTCAATATCAAATTAAAATAGTTTAATTTTAATTTGATATTAAAATAAAACTACTTAACGATTTTTTTACCCCGTATCCACGAAGGCTGGCAAAGTCTTCGAAACATTGCCAGTATAAAAACAAATTTACCTCTTAAAATTTTAAGTAGCCTTTATCCTGGAGACAGTCTATCTGTGATAAATTTCATCGCAAACCATTCAGCGGATTTGCATTAATTTATACAATCTAAAATCTTTACAAACTAACTAGGGTCGTGATTACCACATCCATCTACCTTTATAGCTGTTTGTCATTAGCATCGCAGTGGCAAATGGGCAGACATGCACTCCCCCCGGATTTCATGGATTGCTTCCGTAACAAGAGGAAAAAATTAAAATGTGTGTTTATTTATCCGACCAACAATATTGTGACGTATGAAGAGTGTTTGCGAAGTTAGTTGCAATTATTTTAGATTAGCAACCGAAATCAGAAAATGGTATTCTCGTTTTCTTTATAGTTATGATGTGATGAGCTTGCCGTTCGCCTGATGGAAAGCGATACAACGGGCTATAAACAGTAGAAACACCACCCAACACCTTGAATTACAAAGTATTGTTTGGTATTCCACTGCGCTCGCCATCCTGAGGTGTGAGATGTTAAGTCTCATTATGTCCAGTAGTTACACTAGCTACAATTATCTTCAACCCGGAACACAACAGTGACTACACACTGCTGCTTGACGGCATAAATAGACATTGTGGTGGTACCTACCCAGGCGGACTCTCACATATGAGAGACCTACCACCAGTGAAAGTTATACATACACTTAATGACCAAACCTGAGCTACTTAGAGATTCTTTGCAGGAATCCAACGCACACTGAAACAAACTCACGTTCATAAAACCAAATAAACTTGAAACTCGACATCAAAAACCACAAAACTAAACTACAAAGAGTTAATTGCAAACCACGGTCCACTGCCGAATTAACATTCAATGTTGCAAACTTAAAAATCCCCCCAAAACGTCGAAAAGCCAGACAAATCCGCGGCTGAATCGCTAGTCACCCGTGCTTAAATCGGGATGCCCTCGTCCGTATAATTACGCCGAAAATTTTCGGATACACTCAAAGAGCTGGATTCTCGAGTGTTGGCATATTCAAAAATTTCAATACAAACCGAACCGCACGCCGAGTGGGGTTTTATGGGGTGTATTGGTTGAACGTTCAGCCAACATTTGATCCAACTAAAGTATCGGTAAAATTGGATTGGTTCACTTAAAATATTTTTTAACTGGTAAATATTCATAAATACCTTTGCTGATTATACTGATGGTATGACATCGATTCTCTAATATTTCTGTATAGCTTGCTATTCTAAATAATAATTTTTTTGTGAACTTTTTCTTTCCTAACTTTACTAATAAGTTACCAACCATCTACTATTTATGTTGAGTTAATTTGATACTCTATTTCTGCCCTACCCATTTTATTAACTTAAATCAGTGTCTTACAACTTATAAGTTAGCAGACAATTTCTTGAAAAACGTAAAAGTCGGAGCTAAAGTTAATTTTATAAAACAAAATCATCAATAAAAATCAAAGTTATCACATCATCACAAATTAACATAAGGATACAATATTTTTGACTGTTATTTTTAATAGCGTATGCGATAAAGATCCAATCAACAAATACCAAACCTTGACCGAACACTATGACAGTATGTATCGCGTATTATCGGTAGGCAAAGGGGGCATCGCAGGGGGGTGATATCAAAAGATTCCTCATCAAAAATGAACGACCGATGTCGAGACGAGAGCTGAAGACTGGCTTTTTAACTCCGCTCTATGGATTATATCGTTGATTTTTTTCGGCTTTATACCAGATAATGTTAGTGGAAAACATTTTGAATGGAAAATTCGAGAGCTTCCAGCGATGGGGCACTCGCTACTTCTGAAAGGAAGGGTTGAAAATAGGTACCTTTCAGGCTATCTTATTATTTATTATCTTAGATTTCAATTAATTATGTTGATCCAAGATTACAAAACTTGCAAGAGATAAGATAGCGTCTTGGCAAAGGTAGCGTGAGATTCCCTTTGGCCAGATGGCGTGAGGACTTTCACAAGAGGGTCGGTAACGACTGGATGCATAAAGCAGCAGACCGGGCTCTGTGGCGTACCTTGGGAGAGGCCTATGTCCAGCAGTAACATGCAACGGACTGATAATGATGAAGATTACAGATGGATCTTCAAGATAGATATTTTAATCTTACCTAATAGTTTCTGGAGAGTTGCTATGTTGCCAGTTCTCTTAGGTAATCTTTGGTATCCTTAAATGTCGATATAAAGGTGATCTAAGCTTACGGATTATTCCGCGAACTTGATTGTCTAATAATTACAAAAAAATTACAAACACGACAGAATTAAATAGCTTTATGGAATTCCTTAATGTAATTATAGTCACGTAAATCGAATAGATTATTCAAATACCATCCACATCATTAAAGATGTTTACATTAATACTTCTGATTTAGAGTCTGATGAAATACTTAGATATACCACTGAAGCAATGGTGTATCTAATTAAAAATCAATAGTACTTGTCAATAATAATAAAAGAGGTGAGGATCAAACGTCTGAATAGATATTATTAAAACTTACGCAAGACATACTATCCACTTAATAGGGTTAAATTGGTCGGCGATTCCGACAACGAATACGTGAGTGAAACCGTGTTGCTATCTAGTATGAATGGATCTAAAATTATATCTAAAAACCATCTCGATCACAGCTTTTAATTAAAAAGCATCAGTCAGGCCAATCGCATGAGACCTACGATGTCACAAACATACATATACCTTTAACTTATAAAATCCCTCTTTTTCCAGAGTTTGAATATATAAAACAGAGGTATAATATCGACTTAAGATATAAATGAGAAATAAAAAAACAAAATTGTTCGTCTTCAACAGGGATAAATATCTGGTTACTAATATTCTAGAAAATAATTCACGAAACTAAAACATAAAAACAAACACAGATCACGCATTTATCTCCAAAGGGATATGCAGAGTCTCAACCAGGGCAACCACTTTACACCAAGTGTGTTCCGTCCCGTGATGTGATATGCGAGTCAATCGCCATATCGGGTACATTTTTCTTTTTTATTGGTTTGAATAACGAGACGAGCTTGCCGTTCGCCTGATGGTAAGCGATATGACCGCCCATAAACAGCAGAAACACCAACCAACATCTTGAATTACAAAGTATTGAATTACTAAGTATTCCACCGCCCTCGCCATCCTGAGACATGAGATGTTCAGTCTCATTATGTCCAGTAGTTACACTGTCTACAATGTCCTCCAAACCGAAACACAACATTGAGTACACACTGTTGCTTAGCGGCAGAAGTAGACATTGCAGTAGTACCTACCCAGGCGGACTCTCACATATGAGAGACCTATTAATAGTAAATACAAATTCCAAACTCCAGGCTGATACTGAGTAGAAAAACCCAAATATAACTTTGACCTTTCGAACTCAGGACCTCAGAGCGCTGCCATACCGCGCATGCAGTACAACTACGCCACCGAGGCAGTCCTAGTCTTAACTAGCTACTAATTTTACCCAAACGATTTCTACAGAACCCAATGACAAAACCTAATCACAAGCTTTAATGAAACATCAAAAATTCAACGAATGTTTGACAATGATTTTTCTCCTGCTCTTTGAGTCGTGATGGGTTTTAAAAGTTTAATGTATTGGGGGTTGAAAGGAACGTGTGGGGTGCACGGGTAAGTGAAAAATTACTGGTTATATCTTTGATATGGGGTTCCTTGTTCCGCTGTTATTAAGGTTTTAATTTGAAATGTTTAAGATCCATTTGTGTTTATTTGTGAGAAGTAGGTTAGTTTTGTCTAGAGCAACATTACTAGCGTTTCAAAGAAAACTATATCAAAGATTTTTAATTCTCCATCCACATTTTGTATTGATTGCCTCGATAGCGTGGTTATATTACGGTATGACTGCAGTTTCTAATCAGTATGAGTCCAAAATTTCTGCTGGATATAACGATATCGCTTCCTTTCACGTCATGGGACGGAATACGCTCGGCGAACCGTGGGCATACCAGTTGCGCCCCTGTCTACCCCTTCGGGTATAAAAGGCCTATCCACATCCTTGTCCTTAAGGTAAATAACGATCACTTTGATGTTATAATTGAAGAATTGTGATTAATAGTAATTAAGTTATTCAATTTCAAGTCAGTCCAAGATTCCCTTCACATATACATGCCCTTTTAATTCTAAGTCTAAGTATAGACACTAATGTGTAATACTGGTGGTAGTTCCTTATATGTGAGAGTCCGCCTGGGTAGGTATCACCGCAATGTCTATTTCTGCCGCCAAGCAGCAGTGTGTAGTCACTGTTCCGGCTTGAAGGACATTGTACCCAGTGTAACTACTGGGCATAATGAGACTTAACATCTCACGTCTCAGGATGGCGAGCGCAGTGGAATACCAAACAATACTTTGAAATTCAAGGTGTTGGATTGTGTTACTACATCAAGCGAACGGCAAGCTCGTCTCGTCATTCAAAGCAATAAAAAAATAAAAAAATTACAATGCTATTAGACGAAATTACTATACTCTAATTTGATACCATACCATGACAAAGCGCAATAATCCGTTTTTATTAATTTTAATCAAACGCAAAAAATGATACGAATGTGTCGGGTCATTTTCATTACTTATTTGTATGAAATCACATCGGGCGCGGCGGTGATACTGATCTGTTATGTCATAGGGCGAGTTCGTAATAGATTTACATGTGCTTGCGTGGCTGATAAGATGTGGTTAGTAAAATATTAGTTGCAGTACAACAAAAATAACAAAATTTATTTCATTTATATCTGGTAACAAAGGATTTATAACAGAGATTTTGATAAAATAATACTTATTCACATCGATCGCCTAGTTGGGTGTGGAACGAACTGCCGAGACGAATGTCTGCAGGTTCAAAACCTGAGGCAGTTCACCTCTGACTTTTATAAAATTATGTGTGTATTCTATGTGAATTAACGCTTGCTTCAACGGTGAAGGAAATATTGTGAGAAAACCTGCATTACTGAGATATTCTTTATAGGAATTTTGAGGGTGTGTCTAGTCTACCAATCCGCACCTGGCCAGCGTGGTGGACTAAGGCCTAATCCCTCTCATTAGTAGAGGAGATTCGTGCCCAGTAATGGTACAGTATAAAATACAAGGCTGATAGTAAGTATTATATTAATACTTAATATGCTATGGGATGCCATAAAATGCTAGGATATACCCGTAGCGTCTCTAAGCCACCTACATTTGGAAACAGGCCACACTAGGCTCTAGGCGGTTGCGGAGGACAACTAGGGCCCTTTGTGCCGAAAAAACCTGCAACCACCTCTAATGCGCAAAGGAAATTCGCAGAGTTTAAGTTGGTATTGTCATATACAATGCTAGGGAGTCGGTCCGGCAGTCGCCTGATGTTTTCTTTCTATCTAGACGATTCGACGCTGATTTGTAAGGCCGGTGACCCCAACATAACCGTCCAGTCGCCCTTCAGGCTGGACTATAGCGCTAAAGACAATATTTCCTCTGCAAAATAAAAAAAAGGTTATGTTAAATTATAACTTTTATCTGGCATTATCTATACTTCTATACTATTATATAAAGCTGAAGAGTTTGTTTGTTTGTTTGTTTGTTTGTTTGTTTGTTTGAACGCGCTAATCTCAGGAACTACCGGTCCAAATTGAAAAATTCTTTTTGCGTTGGATAGCCCTTTGTTCGTGGAGTGCTATAGGCTATATATCATCACGCTATACCCAATAGGAGCGGAGCAGTAATGGCTAATCTCAGGAACTACCGGTCCAAACTGAAAAATTCTTTTTGCGTTGGATAGCCCTTTGTTCGTGGAGTGCTATAGGCTATATATCATCACGCTATACCCAATAGGAGCGGAGCAGTAATGGCTAATCTCAGGAATTACCGGTCCAAACTGAAAAATTCTTTTTGCGTTGGATAGCCCTTTGTTCGTGGAGTGCTATAGGCTATATATCATCACGCTATACCCAATAGGAGCGGAGCAGTAATGGCTAATCTCAGGAACTACCGGTCCAAACTGAAAAATTCTTTTTGCGTTGGATAGCCCTTTGTTCGTGGAGTGCTATAGGCTATATATCATCACGCTATACCCAATAGGAGCGGAGCAGTAATGGCTAATCTCAGGAACTACCGGTCCAAACTGAAAAATTCTTTTTTGCGTTGGATAGCCTTTTGTTCGTGGAGTGCTATAGGCTATATATCATCACGCTATACCCAATAAGAGCGGAGCAGTAATGTCTAATCTTAGGAACTACCGGTCCAAACTGAAAAAATATTTTTGCGTTGGATAGCCCTTTGTTCGTGGAGTGCTATAGGCTATATATCATCACGCTATACCCAATAGGAGCGGAGCAGTAATGGCTAATCTCAGGAACTACCGGTCCAAACTGAAAAATTCTTTTTGCGTTGGATAGCCCTTTGTTCGTGGAGTGCTATAGGCTATATATCATCACGCTATACCCAATAGGAGCGGAGCAGTAATGGCTAATCTCAGGAACTACCGGTCCAAAATGAAAAATTCTTTTTGCGTTGGATAGCCCTTTGTTCGTGGAGTGCTATAGGCTATATATCATCACGCTATGACCCAATAAGAGCGGAGCAGTAATGGCTAATCTCAGGAACTACCGGTCCAAACTGAAAAAATATTTTTGCGTTGGATAGCCCTTTGTTCGTGGAGTGCTATAGGCTATATATCATCACGCTATACCCAATAGGAGCGGAGCAGTAATGGCTAATCTCAGGAACTACCGGTTTGAACTGAAAAAATCTTTTTGTGTTAGATAGCCCTTTGTTCCTGAAGTGCTATAGGCTATATATCATCACGCTATGACCAATAGGAGCGGAGCAGTAATGAAACATGTTGCAAAAACGGGGAAAAATAATTAGTTTTGAGAGCTTCCGTTGCGTGCGCTGCGTAAACGGTTAAAGTTATGCAACTATGATGTATGACGGGATTGTTCTTCTTAAAAAGTCCTAAAAATATATTATAAAACAAAGTCCCCCGCTGCATCTGTCTGCCTAAACGTGTTAAATTCAAAAACTACACAACGTATTAAGATGAAATTTGGTATGGAGACAGTTTGAGACCCTGGGAAGAACATACGCTCCCGGGAAACTATTACTTTTATAACAGAAAACTTTAGTCTGAAAAACTTTATAACGCGGGCGGAGCCGCGGGCAAAAGCTAGTATGTAATATGTTTGAAAGAACAGTGTCGGGTATAAACTTTCTTTCATACGGGCACGGCAAAATGACGCTGCTGCATCTGATGGTAAGTAGAGTGGGGTGTAATAGAATGTCGACTGACGACAGATGATTACTCCGCGACAGTCGACACAATTATGCAGGCCTGTTGGAACCGGATGTACACAGGCTGATCCGGCAGACACACGTGAGCCACTATGGCGGGTTTAAACACCTTGTGAACAGTGGTCGCTATCCGGGCGGATATAAAATGTATCCTATCACCAGCAAAGATATACTTTTTATTTGATTTTTTTTCTATCATCTAGGATTTTCCTATCAATATTCTGCCATTTGATCATGGCCGCTATTTCTGCCACAAAAAAAAAACTTAATTCATAAATAGAACAAAGAAATAATGACATACGCTAACTGTTTGTTCCTAATAACATACGTTATTTATACCCAAACGTAATAGTTAAATCAAACATACGTGACACACGGGGGGAAGTTTCCGTCGACGTCTAATTGTCGCTACACATGCGATCACACGGCGTGATATTAATATTGTTCATTACTACTGTTATTAATTAGTGTGAAAGATTTTGCACTTATGAATCTATGATAATGTTGGTAAAATGGATTGTTTTTTTTTACCCTAATATCGCGGGTAAGTTCGGATAAGAGAAGAATAGTGATTCAACAATTTACCTACCTTTCCTTAATTCCTAAAAAATAAATAAATTAATTCCTATTCTCTTTCTACGCCCTTTTCGCAGAATTATGATTTTGGCAACCATTTGGGGATTTTGATTGAAATCCAATAAGTACACATACAATTTAAATTTAATAGTATGTCTAGAAAAATGTATTTCAATTTAAAAAAAACTTTAAAATCAGTAAAAGTATATCTAAGTTAAAAAAAAAATCTCCAAAAAATTTTTCTCTTAAAATTCAAAGTCATCGATGACGTAAACACTTAATGCGCGTTTTTTACTTACACCACATCCTAACCTCAAAAACGCCATAATTAAGGTCAAAGCAATAAATCAGACGAGCCAAAGCAATCACAACTAATACGACCAAACCCTCGGATGGTACGTATTTTATTAATTACCATCCAACGTTATCACGAAATATTACCTTTATGTCCCATATTTGCATATCGTGTTAGTCTATACGAAATAGTGGGCGCGGTTGGAGCATGCGATGGGCGTGTGGTGCGAGCGAGGAGATGTAGCGATTGATAAATAAATAAATAGGGTTATAAACCTAAAATACTACATCTATTTAAAGGAAAATGAATGCTATTTTTCTATTGTTGAAGATAATTATAAAATAATTTTGGTTTGAATTAATTACATATAAATCATTTGCCAACATATGAATGAGGTAGTGGTAACTTTATAAGTGTAACTAAAGATTATATGGCAAGAAAGTTGTTGTCTAACATTAATATATACTATAATTACAATAATAGCACGCTCTTGAAGTATTTGGTATTCAAAGCTTTTTAATATCGTGCTTGAAACAAGATCACGACTACTAAACTAATATAATCAATTGTACCTCGTACCTACTCCAGTCGCTTATAATAATCTTTACCCGCTTTCGCTCACAACTCAAACCGGCTCACAGGTTTGATGGAAATTTGGGCGTTCCCATCGAATTACTAGACGGACTGTCCTCGGTGCGTTAGTTTTAACGATTTTGATATACCAACCCCCCTCCACACCCCACGCCCGGGTGTCGTGAGCTCTGAACCGATTTCTGTTCGCGACATCGTCACGTTATTAGCTTTATTACTTTTAATTATATGGAAATGATTTAGCCAATGGTTTGATATTTTTGCATCGGATTTTGGTTTGGTTTAAAATACACCAGAGAATATTTAAGGTTACACCAGAGAATATTATATATATTTTGTAACACGTTGTATATTTAATTATTATTTTGTAAATTAAACAACTTTCCTTATGTTAGTTTAATAATAAATGTTACTGTTACCTTATCTAGTGCATGCTGTGACAACCTTCAAAAGCAGTGCACTTAGAATTTAAGTTTTTTTTTTATATTGTGTAACCTTAATATAAGCAATAGTGTAACTTCTACTCGTTGTCTATAAATAAATAAATAAATATCTGCGCGGATACGAAATGTCTAAGATCTGCAGCTGGTGGTAGGCGGCCACTGTTACTGAAGAAGCTACACCAGGTGTACAGCCAAGCCACCACTAGTTTAAAATACACCAGAGAATACCTGGGCGGATACAAATTGCCTTCGATCAGCATCTGTGGTAAGTGGCCTCTGTTACCGAAGGAGCTAGACCAGGTGCACAGCCAAGCCACCACTAGTTTAAAGACACCAGAGAATACCTGTGCGGATACAAATTGCCTTCGATCTGCAGCTGGTGGTAGGCGGCCACTGTCGCCCAACGAGCTAGACCAGGTGCCTACCACAGATTAGGGCCCAAATAAATCCCTCCACATGTATACTTATCATAACTGTTCCAAGCAGTGAGCAAACACGAAGTTGTACAACACAACCTCAACCAACAACAATTAGGCCATTACATATGCTAATAACTGTGATGTTCTTAGTACGCAAATCGACTGAGTCAATAGCGGTCAGTAAGTTTGGGAGCAAATATCGTCGCTTTGAAGGAATCTTCGGGGTGTGTATGCGTTTGGTTGTGAGCGGACAAGTCTTGGAGGGACAGATTTCTGCGGAGATATTTTTTTTTATTAAATATAATCTTACAGAAGTTACATTCAATGCGATTATATTTACATTTACATTTATCATATTGCCAATTCAGATACAGATAGTTATGCATAGTTATTTCATATACTCGATATATTATTAGTTAAAGTTTCTATAGCTACCCTTATGAATTCCGCCAGTGTACAATTAAAGATATCTATGTTCCGGCCAACTTCATTAATTATGTTTATGGCTCTTAGTACTGGAGCGAATGATGTGTTTTAACGGAAATATGTGGGTCTATTTATTAAGTCAAGTAGATGAGAATGAATACATCCTATACTAATTTAGGCCACGATCGAATTCCAGACAAACCTGGCAATCTCAACGCAGATCAGCCAGATACGTAGGAGATTTTATAGTGCATAAGTATGTGCGCAATACACAGGTGTTCTTCCACTCTCACAGTTTGGTAAGACAGCAATCTGACATGAACGGAGAGATAAGGCAGAGAACCAACGGCTTTACGTGCTTTCCGAGGGTGTCACACTGCTAAATTCCTGCCCGGAGCATGGACTGAACAATTTTTAAGACGGAAAACTCAGTCATTGCCATCTGCAATAGCGCGATAATCGTATTCAACTGGGTACGCATTACAACTACGCAAAGGTAGTAAAGTACAAGTAAGTGATTAATAAGTATAGTAATAATAATAAGTTGGCTCTACAGCCAACGTAGAGACACCCTGTAGCCAATTTCCTATGCTTTAAGCCTTGAATTAATGATTTTTGTAGTATTATGTATGTTTATGGATGATAGAGATTACATAACATTATATTACTGGCTGGCCTATGCTATAAAGAGATATTTAATTGGGTCATCATTGAATCTAGAATTTCCGATGCGGCACATATGTCTCTGCTAAGACTTTGATACTGACTTGTTGAAAGCCATCTGTAACAACATTTTATTTTACAACTTTTTATTTCTTCTTCCACTTGGCTTCATTCAATCTAGGCCTGTACAAAACACACTTTTTCTCGACTAGTAGATTAATCTAGATTAGATTTTCATCTATACTAACAATTTCTGATATATTCAATATCAAGAAATCGTAATTCATATCTAACTTTTATACTTATATGTATACGAACTACGAAACTCATGGCATCAGTACATCATCTGTATAGTACTTCAAATATCCTATCTTGTCTAAATCATGGTCACACTACAGCAAGAAGTGTACATCGGCCACCTTGTGAGAGGTCGAGCGAGGTATTATTTGATTTTCTCTAATCAATTCGGGGCCAACACTTGCAAGTTGTTCGCCTAATTGGCCCTTTAAACTTCAGTTAACTTCAGGTTTGATGTACATTAAGGTAAACGATGTGTTAACTTATTTTAATTAATTTATTTTTGAATCTATTATTTAAAGATTATGCTTGCAAAACAAAAGTTAAGCTAAGGCGGTTTAACTTAGTTTTTATAGCTGAGATGCTTCCTCATACTTTCTTTTGTACAAAAGTATGTACGCAAATAAAAGGCATACACGAGCACGGCAAAGTGACCCCACTGCTCCTGATGATAAGGAATGGAGTCCAATAGATTGTCAACTGACGAGAGATGATTACCCCTCGGTAGTCGACACAACATTCTTCTTATCAACATCAAAAACCTATTTGTCAGCACTATATTACGCTATAACCCATCGCAACTTTATCAAAGTTCATATAAGCTATTAGAAATACTTACATGCAAACATGTCGTCACCCAACATCTAAAGCAGCGTAAGTTAAAAATTCAAATTTTCATGATATAATTTTTAAATGATAGTCGCGTAAATAACTGAGGAAACTCTTGTTTGAAAGAAAATCTATGGGATATGTTAAGGAGGACCCAAATAAAGTCCTCCATATTTTTTATAAAAAAATATATATCATTTTGGCATAGGTACATTTAAGACAAAGATTTAAAAAAATTCAAGTCAACCTAAATATTTTTTCTATACAAAACAAATTATATTCTCTTTATTTTTTTTAAAAAAAAATCCGAATCACTTTGGAATTGGTACATTTAAGATTAAAAACAATTGAAATCAACTTAAACATCGCTACAATAGAGATTAATTCGAATTGTCGAGAACTTATTGCCCGTGAAAACTTTGCATGACCTACTGGAATATTACCAACTTTTTTCTTTAATTTAGGAGCTTGGTCATATTTTCACAACCATATCGCTACATACGTCGGCTCTCTTTTCCCAAATTACCAGATTATTTTATAAATAATACTTGTACCTAGTTATGTTTGTGTGCGTCTGGAGGTAGGCATTGCTAGCTGCGACACAGTTATCCTTTAACTACTGTAGTTAGCAACATACAATTGTATTCTGTTACTGTAAAGTTCATTTTCAAAACATTGACGTATATTCTATAGACACGAACGTCCATATAAGCTATGTGTTCAAAATCTGAACTAAAATAGCAACCAAAACGTCACTGTTTACTATTTATTCACTTGAACAACAAATAATTTTACTTATTAGACTAATATTTTTTATTCAAATTCAGGTTTACACTTACACTCGAGTTCTTTTATCATGAGCCCCACTCCGTACACAACCACAAGCTGTCAATATAGACCATATTATAGTCAGTTTGAATGGATTGCAGTTCAATTCAGTTGAACACAGTTAATGTTCGGAACGTCAAATCTAGTACATGTATATCGATGGTTCAAAATAAAACTGATAATTATTATTACTATTAAAAAATCATGAAAACACAACATATACGTGTTTAGAACCCCGCGCAGTACATAAGCTGGCAAGTTGCTTAATAATCCCCACTGTAAGTTAGAGTCAATACAACGGCAAACAGACCTGATGAGCTCCCATATTACAGTGCGCTGTAATATTCTATAAGTTATCAAGCGGTCACATTAGATAGGGGGTGGACAGAATAATACCCTTAAATAATATATCTTGTTCTTACGTTATAAAAATATAATAATATCAGCCCTGTATATACTGTCTCATTGCTGGGCTCGGGCCTCCGCTACTGAGAGGGATTAGGTCTTAGTCCACCACGCTGGCCCAGTGCGGATTGGTAAACTTCACATACCCCCAAAATTCCTATAGATAACTTCTCAGGTATGCATGTTTCCTTCACCGTTAAAGCAAGCGATAATTCACAAAGAATACACACATAATTTTAGAAAAATCGTATGTGTGTCCTTGGGATTTGAACCTGCGGACATTCGTCTCGGCAGTCCGTTCCACATCCAATTAGGCTATCGCCGATATATAGTTATAAAAATATATTGAAAATATTTATTAGGTTAATTACTGAAAGTCCTTTGATAAACTTATTTTGTCTTAAATGTAAGGTTCTACATTCCTAGGGAAAGGAAGAAAATATGTTAATTTTCCATAAAACATCTTTAAAATAGCTTGCCTAAGTAACTCAAGTAAAACTTAGAGACACACACATCAGGTATTTATCAAAGGGGTACGCAGAGGCGCAACCAGGGCACCCATTTTTCGCCAAGTGTGTTCCGTCCCATGATGTGATAGGGGGCGAGTCTAACGCCATACAGGGCACAACTTCCAGACTCCGGGCTGATACTGAGCAGAAAAATCCAAATATCATTACCCGACCCGGGATTCAAACCCAGAACCTTAGAGCGCTGCCGTACCGCGCATGCAGAACAATTACGCCACCGAGGCAGCCTAAAAACAACAAAACTTGCGAACATAAAGTCTGTAGAAGAGATAAACTTACATTTAAATTTCGAACACACGAAGCCGCTCACATCAGGATACCGATGTCCATCATACAGCGACTTTGATTCGTAAGCCGCAATCACACTGAACTGTATGCAGTGAATGCAGTCTATTAGTGCCTGTTTACACTGACCGGAAGACGTTTCTTTCAAATCTCGGACCGGCTTCTAGTCAATAGGACATCATTACCTGCGCCGGATGGGGGGACGCGTTTGTGTGGGCGAGTAGCTTGAACTGCTACTTGCTTGGATAGTTTCCGTTTGTAAGTATATTAGTAAATGTGTTAAAATTATGCGTTAATTGAAGATTTTGATTTCAAATCAATATTTTTGTTTAGTGATTGTAATAAAGATTATACTTAAACTATATCAATGGGTAAAACGCTAGATGACTTAAGTGACACTAAGTCTTATACATATTTAAAATAAGCACTATTTTCCATAGTTTTTTAAACTTGTTAATTTTTTTCCAAAAACATGTCGCTTAAGTAAATTAGCTTTTCAATCGTCGATATGATTACTATAAGATTATAATTATGATTATATTGGACATCAAACATTTGTAATAGAACGCTATATTTTATGCCATTTGCCATGTTTCCCAATACAATGAAATTAAATAAATTACTACGTATACGTAAAAAATGCATGCAAAATTTCATCCAAGAAAAAACAGTCACTCAAAATACACTCGACTCAATAACTATCACACAACTTTCCCACCACCAACCTTTCCACCAACTAACCCCACCCAAATACACCACCATTGGTATTCACAAACGGTTGGTCAACATTTGTCCAGAGGCATGA
Organism: Manduca sexta; assembly: GCF_014839805.1. Lineage (NCBI taxonomy): Eukaryota > Metazoa > Arthropoda > Insecta > Lepidoptera > Sphingidae > Manduca > Manduca sexta. The sequence continues at coordinate 10,866,081 of NC_051123.1, forward strand.
ATGCGCGAATGACCATCTGTGGGCAAACACCACGATGGGACAACACTGATGGACGATACTCGTATTTACTCTATAGTACTGGTATGGGAAATTGTAAGCTATACTCTATGCTATGGGAATAGAGACTGTTTTTACTTATCATTGGTATAAATATTGGTTAATTTTGCATTATAGCTTGTTATGGAAATTCGTTTGCTTAGAAATAACTGATAATATAAAGTATTATTAATGAGGTTTGTTAGTTTGCGAAATCTAAATTTTTTCATCTTTATAAAGAACTAAATTTAAATTTAGAAATATACGAACATTAGAAGTGAGGCTTGATTACTTGAAACATTTTTGAATTACTGATCAGTTTTTTAGCAATTTCGTATCAATTTGTATAACATTAACTAACGATAAATTCCAGATAATGATTTTTTATTTTTATTTTAATTACTTTGAATAACTAGACGAGCTTGCCGTTCGCCTAATGGTAAGCGATACGACACTCCATAAACAGTAGAAACACCTTCCAACACCTTGAATTACAAAGTATTATTGGGTGTTCCACTGCGCTCGCCATCCTGAGACATGCGATGTTAAGTCTTATTATGTCCAGTAGTTACACTGGCTACAATGTCCCTCTAACTGAAACAAAACAGTGACTACACACCGTGGCTTGGCGGCAGAAAAAGACATTGCGGCGGTACCTACCCAGGCGGACTCTCACATATGAGAGACGTACCACCAGTAGATGATAAAATAATATCTTTTTATTTGAAAAAAAAAACACGTTGATAGAGCAAAATATAACTTAACAACCTAATATAAATAAAATTAGTTAATGTAACAATCATAACATTATCCACATATTATGCAGTCAACTCTAATACAAAATGGCATTTAAAAATCATCAACCAAATCTCATTTAAAAACTATGACAATAAATAAAACGCGGCAAAATAAAATTGTGAATTATTATTGCATATAAATAACAGTTTATTTTATTGTGCCCACCTCGAGATCGCAAAGTTTTCCACATTAATAGCTGAGCTGGAGTCTTCCCGACCCGGTGTGGATTAATAAAACGTGCCGCACTTCGTAATTAATAGCACTTTATAAAGAAAACAATATCATTTTATTAGCATAAAGTGTTGAGAGGCTTGCACACCACAGGAGAGGCGAACGCCGCTGACGACGGGAAAAAACACGTCAATTTTCATTGTGACTTTGATTTATTTCTTTTATTAAGAATTTTCTAATAAGAAAACATTTTTTTTTCTGTGATGTTTATCTCTCGTCAAGTGTGGCAAGCACAAGCTATTGTTGACAACTACAACATGATATTGTTTCGTTAAAATATATGTTTTCTTATTGCAAGATACATCCTATTATTCCAAGTAAATGATGAATTATTATTTTTTAATAGCCAAAAATATGCTAAATTAAAGGAATAAAAATAAAGTTACTTTAAAAAATGAAAATTAATGCAAAAATAATAATAAAAATTGACCAGTCAAACATACATTTTTCAAAAAAAATAATTATATCGTCACACGCAAATTTCCATTAAACCTCACACTACACAATAAAAACGCAGCGTTTCCCGTCCATTGTACACTCCCCACAGCCTAAATAAAGTCACCGATGACAAGTGGCAACTTTGTTCCGAGTTAGGCAGTTAACTGGTCTTTTTCGCGCGAAACAACAAACTTTTTTGTTGCCAGTTGATGTTTTAAATTGATACATGGGCCGTTAGTAGCACTCGGCGGGAAACTGTTCACCTTTTACGCAGATGTTGATCTTAAGATGGGTAAAGTGGGTTTTGGAACTTTTTAAAGTGCCAAAGCCGTCTAAGGGACCACGCACGCGTTAATTTGTTGCCAAAACAGTTTATGATCTTTTTAGTTAAATAAGCTATGTAAAGCGACGGGCAGATAAAGAAAAATTATAATACTGTAAAACTAACGGTGAAGTTTATGAGTTGTGTCCCATAGTCTCATGTTAGTATTATTTGTTATTATGGATTTTAAATTAATATTATATTAGTGTCGACTGTATGTTGCGTCCGTATCGAACATCGACTTCGTAATATTCTGATCAAATTTCAAATATTACGGCCCAACCGCACACAAATACAGTCTTACCATCGATACAAACAAAACAAACTAACAAAATAATCCAATTATATCTGACTGACAATAGCTAAATTCAAACCAAAACAAAATATGAAAGCAGCAAACATAATTTAACAGCGACACATTTCAAAAATGCAAATGAAATCAAACTTGGGACGTTTTATGACTTACCTAACACAACTATGGTGGAATTTAACATAAAACAACACTTAAGATTCCCTTCTACCGGCTCTTAAAGTTTATTAGGAGATATCACCGCGATAACTTTGGAAAATATAAATAAAATGACAATGGTATAATTACCTACAATGCCGTGGGGTTGCAACCCTTTGTTGGCTGGTTGAATAATGCTTTGGTTACTCCGATTGTAAGATTTGGGAGTATTCCGATCCGGTATCCCTCTGGGGATAATATGGGGAAAAGTGGGGGTTATTTATGACGTTGCTGAGACGTTAATAAAAAAGTTTTATATCGAAATATTAATTGTGATGATTTAAATGTTATGGTACGACGTATGACACCGCTCTGAGATCCCGGGTTTAAATCCGGAGTCAAAACAAAATCATCACGCTCTTATTCACTATGGAGTAGGCAAAGGAAATATTAAGTCTCCTACTTCTCGCTATATGTGTTCGTCTTAGATGTGATAGGGGATGAGACTATCGCCAAAATAAAATAAATAATATCAGTTTTGTTTTATATAATGTTCCACTGTTGGGCATGGGCCTGCTCTACTACTGAGAGTGATTAGGAAATAGTCTACCACGTTGACCTAGAGCGGATTGGTAGACTTTAAACACCCTCAAAGTTCCCATAGAGAATTTCTCAGGTATGCAGGTTTCCTCACGATATTTTTCTTCATCGTTAAAGCAAGCGATAATTCACAAAGAATACACTTATATTTTTTAGAAAAGTCAGAGGTGTGTGCCCTTGGGTTTTAAATCTGGAGATATTCGTCTCGGCCGTCTCCAAAACCGACTAAGCTATCGCCGCTTTTTACGCCATATCTGACAGATTCCAGACTCCGTGCTGAAACTGAGCAGAAAAACTTACTTTACCTAACTCGGGATTCGAACTAGATACCTCAGAGCTATATCCTAGCTACCGCGCACGTAGCCGAGGCAGTACCAACTACCCAGAATTATATCAAATTCTCAACAAAACAGCGCGATGACGTCCCGAGTTATTAGGCATTGACAGTAACGCTGCTCTATTCTGAATAGATGATGTCACCCCAGCAGCGGGGCTGGCTGAAAAGCTTTTAATATCAAATGAACCGAAAATTGGTACGTGTCAAACTGTACTATTAGGTGGAATTGTGGAGGGGTTTGTGGGTGTGATTGGGTATCGTTTTGGTGTGTTTACGGTGTGATAAGGGTTCTGTTGCGTTACTAAGGTGTTAATTGTTAATGTACTATTGATTTTTGAATTGGTTTAGCTATAATAATGTAAGATTTTTAACAGTTGAGTTTTGAACGAAACAAATAAATCTTTTTTATGCCACGTAAGCTACTTGGGCCTTATTCTCTATCCCGCACGTTATTTTGACAGTGCGTAACAAGCACGTAACACAACGCATCATGTTTAGGACTATAGAAATTTGGCTTACAGAATACCATTCCACGCACATTTCTCGAAGATAACATGACACGGCCGCGTTACGCGTTTACACTATCATACAGAATAAGGGCCCAGGTTTGGTGGTAAGGGAATAAATAGTAATTCACTATTATTCATCATATTAATAGATTGGAGGCGAGCCTATCGCCATGTCGGGCACAAATTGCAGACTAAAATGTAAAAGGCATTGGAATAAAACTATTTACAGATTTCATCGCGGTTATTTTTATTATCTATATATCTATAATTTATATTTATATGTCACATGAAGGCTGCAAAGTCTTCAAAACGTCAGGAGAAAATAATGATATCAACAACGCTAAAATCCGTAAATAGTTTTATTTCAATGGCCAATATTCGCGTAGACATAAGAAATCATATATAAAATACTGTAGTATCTACTCCATATGATATATGAAGAAAATCAGTCGACTAGCACCTACACCTAGCGAGTACTAAATAATTAGACTTGTACGCGTAATTACTTATTATAGAGGCGATGAGTTTGCGGGCGTGCCCCCCGGGGCCCACGACCCACGGGCCGCGAAGCTATATCGACATGCGCTAGTTCGGGGGGCATTATTGGAATAATTAATGAACTTAGGTTGCGTTTTCAGGGAACTTTATTGATGAAATGAATTATGTTAAAAACTAGGTTTCTCGCGTAGGGACTAGGTGAGTGTCAACCCCACTTTTATGGGGTCGGTGCAACAGCATTGAAGCGTTTAATTAGCTTAGTTTTTACGACTAGCTTAATTTCCCCGCTAGAGACTCTATTTCTGACGAATTTGGGTTATAAAAACACAGTGTTTCCCAACCTGGGATTTGAACCCCTGCTACTGCGTTTTACATTGCCACTAGATCAAAGACATTTTCAATAACTTCTTTCCTTTTAAAAAATATCTCAATCATTGACGTATATTTATATTTTATAAACTATTTGTTCAAAATCTGAACTAAAATGGCAACCAAAACGTCACTGTTGTAATCTATTTATTCACTTCGATAACAAATAATTTTAATTATTTCACTAATATTTTTTATTCACATCCAGGTTTGCACTTAGACTCGCGTTTTTATATTATGAGCGCACTCTGTACACAAACAAAAGCATCAATATTGACACCATGATAGAACCTGTTTGAATCGATTACATATATATTGATGATCTCAATATATAAAACAAAAAAAAACAAAACCATAGAGCCCTCCTTTGGCAGTTTCAATCAATAAAATTAATATTATTTACAATAACATTTAACAAAGCCAACAAAACCATAGAACCTTGGTTTGGCAGTTTTAATCAATAAAATTAATATTATTAACAATATCATTTAACAAAGCCAACAAAACTGTAAAACCTTCGTTTGGCAGTTTTAATCAATAAAGTTAATATTATTAACAATAACATTTAACAAAGCCAACAAAACCATAGAATCTTCGTTTGGCAGTTTCAATAAATAAAATTAATATTATTTACAATAACATTTGACAAAGCCAACAAAACCATAGAACCTTCGTTTGGCAGTTTCAATCAATATAATTTATACTATTAACAATAAAATTTAAAGTCTCAAAGCCAGACATGCACGCGTTTAAGGCACAGTGATAATTGCAATTATAATTAAGGCCCCGAAACAGCGACGCGTCGGCCCTCTAATGCGTTACACAGTTTTGAAATTTTGATAACTTTACCGAACACATAGGCCTTAGGGCCCGTTTGGGAAATCTCGCGTACACTCATTATTGTTCCTATCCCGGCCGCGGGAGGCGAAATGCGTTCGCTTGTGCTAATGTGTCCACGAAGCCACCTTGTTCACGTCGATGTACGAAGATGATTTGATTCGTTATTTACAATTAAACTATTTTTCGGATTTTATCGCGGTTTTAATATTTTAAGCGGCGATAGCCTAGTTGGGTGTGGAACGGACTGCCGAGACGAATGTCCGCAGGTTCAAATCCCAAGGGCACACACCTCTGACTTTTCTAAAATCATGTGTGTATTCTTTGTGAATTTATCGTTCGCTTTAACGGTGAAGGAAAACAACGTGAGGAAACCTGCACATCTGAGAAGTTCTCTAAAGGAATTTCGAAGGTGTGTGAAGTATACCAACCCGCAATAGGCCAGCGTGGTGGACTAAGGCCTAATCCCTCTCAGTAGTAGAGGAGGCCCGTGCTCAGCAGTGGGCAAGTATACAATACAGGGCTGATATTATTATTATATTATTTAATATTTTACTTTTCTCCCGACGTTTCGAAGACTGCAGCCTTCATGGTCACGGGGGGGGACTGAGGTGGTTCATCCGCAAAGGAACGTCGGAAAAGTAAAATATTAAAACCGCGATAAAATCCCAAAAATAGTTTAATTTAAATGTCTAACATTCGCGTAAACATAAGAAATCGTTGTTTTAAAGTTGATTTTCGTCAGTATTTTTTGTGATTTGCCTTTTTTTTTATTATAGCAAAATTCTAAAGGTTTTTTTTTATAGTACTGGGGCTTTATGTACAATCCCGCATAATTAATTATTTATGGAAGCGCTTCATTATTTTACTATGTTTATTAACGTAAATATAGATGCAATATAAAATTATGAACACTCAATGAACTATTTGTATAGCACTATATATGTTCATCCACAAAAAAATTCGCAAAGCTATGCTTAGTTAAAACAAAAATTTACTCGATCATTTGTAAGTCAAAACCCATCTTGCCACTTTAGTAGGTTTAAAACAGGAACCGGTGATTTTGAAAGCTATTTAAGCAATTCTTAACCTTTAAAGCTAAAACAAGTTTATAAGTAACATTATTTAAACATTAGTTATTATTTACCTAAATAAATATCTAACACTAATTTACACGACCTATTCTTATATTAAAACGTTACCTTCAACATCAAAATAAACAATAAGCCTCCTCCAAACTTCGCGCCTCCTCGTTCGCATAGAGTGCGGGCACAGCAGTACCACGCCAGCCCTTAAGTGACAAGTTTCAGATGGATTTTTGCTGTAACCAACATCTCTTAATTAGCCCACATTATCGGATGTGTGTCAGTTAGACTTCTTACTTCGCGATAATGGAGATTCCCGTCCTGCGGGACGGCAAACTTTATACGAGCGAGCGAATTAACCAAAAATTTTAGTCAAAAACTAACGCATTACTGTATAATTTCTGTATGTGTGACTTTGGTGTTTAATAATGAGGCTTCTTCCATTAACCATAGGCTTTAATATAGCTCAAGCTTTATGTAAAAAAGTCTTTTTTTATTGAGGTATTTCTTAAAATGAAAATAACGAAATAGTTTTGATGAAATATTGTTACCATTTTCTATCTTTTTTTTGTTTGTGTTCATACGTTCGTTTCTTCAAATAAAATATAGAATGTATTAACACAAACAACAAGAAAAAACAGGCATAGAAAAAATATAATAATATTTCTTGAAAACTATTTCGTTGCATATAATTATTTTGAGAATATTATATATAATATATACTATTGCTTTAGAAAAGCGGCGATAGCCTAGTTGGTTGTGGAATGGACTGCCGATACGAATGTCCGCAGGTTTAAATCCCAAGGGCACCAGTGGCGAAGGGTGAAAATTTTCAAAAGGGAACCCGAAGAAATATTTTTTTCTGCAGATGTAATACGCATTTCACAATAAAAATAAAATCAGTAAAATATCGTAATACTTAATAATTCCCTTCTAACATAAACATGTCTAAACTTTCAATTTTAATAATAATCACATATTATTTTGAACATAGGTACCTAAAACAGTCCAACAAATATTAATAACGCACACTATACACAAACAATAATTAATACATTGTAAATTATTAAAAAAATTCGCGCCAATGGCTCAACATGAAGCCGCAAATTCTCGGGTTACCCTGAAGTACATATACACGCACGCACACATGTATTTTTACGTCACTTCCAAAAGATTAGACAAAGGCACCGCGCTACGTGTGAAAGAGACAACAATATCGCGAGGGAAGCTATGCGCGGCCGGGTTCCCTTCGAACCAGGGATGTTATGGAGCTCCGTAACCGTAACCGAAACTATCGGATATCCGAAATAAAAATATATCCGTAACCGTAACCGTATCCGTTAAAAAAGTTTGGATAAGTTACGGATATTAAGTTACTACAGATTTTTGTTTCACCGCTCACGCGCTACGTGAATTTTATATCGTTTGTTTGTTATTTTTAATCATAACATACTTAACCTCATTCATAAATAGTACCCTTTTTTTTTTTAGAAGTAGGTAGGTACTTCATTTAGTAAAGTGAAGCAAAAGTGTTTTGTTACGTACTAAAATGATTTTGCAAAATGTAAACAGTGTGATAAAAACTTTTCACGGAGAGGAGGTGGCGCTACTTCACTGAAACTTCATCTCAAATTAAAACACAAAGGTTTTCCGAACACCCACGTACCCCAATTAGTTCATCGATACTTATTAATTGACGATGACGAACGATAGTTAGAAATCATCGCCCTACTGTATTACATAATATTTTTATTTTACTTTAATCTAATATCCGTAACCGAAACTATCCGAAACTACCGGATAATCCGAAATAATTACATATCCGTAACCGTATCCGAAACCGATATAATTTTATTCCTATATCCATATCCGTATCCATATCCGAAATTTCATATCCATAACATCCCTGCTTCGAACACTACAAGGCGCGAGCACTGCGCGCGAGTTACGATTTAACGAATTGATACTATGTACCGTTATCGTTGAAGTATTGATTTAATTGAATAAGTATAAGATGATTTGTTTGAGTATACTATTATTATTCTAGTTATATTTGTTATGTTTTTCTTTTATTATTTTTAATTAATTTACAAAAGGTAACCCGGTAGGAATCGGCTTGTATGGACGCTTCGCCACTGAAGGGCACACACCTCTGACTTTCCTAACAAATTATGTGTGTATTCTTTGTGAATTATCGCGTACTTTAACGGTGAAGGAAAACATCGTGAGGAAACCCGCACACCTTAGAAATTCTCTATAGGAATTTTGAAGATGTGTGAAGTCTACTAACCCGCACTAGGCCAGCGTGGTGGACTAAGGCCTATTCCTTCTCAGTAGTAGAGGAGGCCCGTGCCCAACAGTGGGACAGTATATAATACAGGGCTGATATTATTATTATTATAGAAGGCAGACGAACAAACGTCCCGTTACGGTAATAGTTCAGCGTCGTCCATAATCGTCAAGGCCAGGGGTACAGTCAGCCGCTGTTTACAGCAAAAGTCTTGCATCTAAACTATAACAAGTTCAAACTATAGCCATGAGGTCCCGGGTTCGGTCTTAGACAATCAACTTTCCCAACCAGTTTACCACTTAAAATCCCGCGGTAACTTTCAACACTTCAGTATTGGCTTCGAGGTACCGCGATCATTATAACATGATAGAATATTAGTTTATTTTTATTTAAAGAATATACTAACAACATACATATAATTTTTTTCTGAGTATATATACCATTACTTAATTGAGATAGATCGAAAAAGCGACAGTGATCGTTCATTGAAAATGGCGGTAAAACGTTTATACTATCTCATAAATTCAAACCATCACAAAAGAATTTTAAGATACAAAATTTAAATTAATCTATACAGAGTGCCAAACGAAATCTGCCTTAAATCCGAAGACTTAATATAAAATAATAGAAAAACTTATAAATATTCACAGAGTGCCGCTAAACCTTTAGCGGGCTGACGGATTCGTTTTTACTTACTCCACAGAAAATCTGCTTAAAATCGGTATTAAAAGAATCACTCGGAATTTATTTGGAAGGAGGGACGAGATATGAACTCTGAGCGTTTTAGAAGTACATTTTTTCTTAAGTATTAAAAAAAAAATCGAAGACAGTGTAAAAAAATTAAGTAACGGTATTTTTGTTTTAGGCCTGTTTAGATTTTGTTATGTTATCAATTCAATAAATTATCAATATTGATCTGTAGATCTATATCGACGGGGGCCAATTGACATGAACGACATTTTTTAGCTAGATTAAAAAAACAGAAAGAAGTGCTGATTTTAAATGTATGGAACTTAGTGTTGCAAAAATTTTAGCTTAAGTCAATTAACCTTTCACTCGTCGATATATATTTATTTGATTGCCAAAATAGACCAATGAGAACGCAGTTTGCTTCATGATGGATGATTTAATGTAATAAATTTTCTCGGGAATCAAAGATAAAGATTGGGTTCGTATTAATTTTGGTCGTTAAATATTGAATTAGATTGATATAAATTTAACTATATAACCAGACCTCAGTTCTAATTTCAACACGATTAGACTCTCAGGATATTTTGTTTAATATGGCAATTTTTCAGTTTTATCTGATTTGGTTTGCTCAGATCTATTACAGATACGTAGAGCATATACAGGCGATAATAAAAAAGTTTTTTTTTTGTCTTAATAGGCAATGAGCAAGCGGTCTGCCTGATAGTAAACGACATTCGCGCCCATCAACTAAAGTAATGCCAGAAGCACAGTCAAGTCATTGCCTACCTGGAGGTGAGCACTCAGTTAACTCTTTCAACATTTGCAAAATCGATATATTGATTAGATGACGTATAACAAGCTTGAAAGCAGCTAATATTAACAGAATTCCCTATAACGTACTTTAGCAATATGAAACAAACAATAAAGTTGAAAAAAAATCCGATCTCCAAAACTCGCCGAAATCTCTCAAATCGCGTCAACATTTCGCGTTCCATTCTTATTCCTTCGGCAGCTATTATTGAACAGAATTACCACATATTCATAATTTAGTAATATGAAACAAACAAAAATAAAAAATATATCCGATCTCCAAAACCCGCCAAAATCTCTCAAATCGCGTCAACATTTCGAGTTCCATTCTTATTCTTTCGGCAGCTATTATTTAATAGAATTACCACAGATTCATAATTTAGCAATATGAAACATAAACAATTTTAAAAAATTCCGAATTCCAAAACCCGCCGAAATCTCTCAAATCACGTCAACATTTCGAGTTCCATTCTTATCTCTTCGGCAATGGTCGCGATTCAGAGTGGTTACCCTTTGGATGTTGTCGTTGCGAATGATTTTAAATGTAAAAATTATTCAAATGTCGGTAGGATAAGACGCTCGCTTCGCCTGGATAGTTGACATCTTCCAAAAACTGATTTGGCCTTCGGTGTTTTTGCTCAAACGCTTAATTCCTGCATTTGGTTGAGATAAATTCTTTAATTCATTTAGGTTGAAATTTGAGTGGCCTTTTCTGCTCAATATTAGTTTATAATAATATCAGCCCTGTATTATATACTGTCCCACTGTTGGGCACGGGCTTCCTCTAAGACTGAGAGGGAATATCAGTTTGGGATCTTGAATTTTTTAGGGTCAAACATTGGTTTTCTATTGAATAGAACTTAACATATTTGACAAAAACTGACGCTGACGAGTAGCTCCCACATTTCTCCACCATAAGTCCCATAAAGGTCCCACAGAAGTGTACCTTTTTCTACCTCAAAAGATACAACGCTGAAACTCAAATCACAGTTTAGGTAGAACCATAGATATTAGACTGAATTGACGACGGATTCAAATCTTAACTTACTTATTATTATACTAGGTGTTGTTTGCGGTTTCATTCGCGTGAACATTGTAGCGAGTCATAGTCTCATATGTTTGATACCGTCTCTTTATAATAATCGGTTTAAAATTTCTATTATTTCCCATGGGAAAAAATTATCGAGATAATTAGTATGTGTTAATCCATCTCATGGTATACTCGTGTGTAAAATTTCATCCATATTCAGCTGTTTCTGTATTTACTGTAAACAAACATTCAACATTTACATAAACTTTTACATTTATAATATTAGTAAGATAAGATAGATTTGCTGGTAGTAGAATATATGTTATATCCGCCCGGATAGCGACCACCGTTCACAAGATGTTAAAATTCGCCATAGTGGCCCACGTAAGAATCGCGGCCCGGGATCAGCCTGTGTATATCCAGTTCTAATAGGCCAGCATAATTGTGTCAACTGCCGAGGGGTGATCATCTCTCGTGAGTCGACATATTGGACCCCACTCCACTTACCATCAGATGCAATGGTTTCACTTTGCCATGCACGTATAAAAAATACAACCTGCCATTGCCTTCCATATGCGAAGCTGCGCGTAACACCTAGTTATTTGAAGCCCATCCAAGTATTCCAACACTTTCCAACATAATGAATTTGAAATTCAATTGTCGCGCAAACCCTTCGTACGTGAAGTGGGCACAATCCGCGCACCATACTAGCTATTGAGGTGACATTTGAAAAACAATTTTCCAAGCGGACTCTCTCCGAACAAAAAGTCGACACTTACATTAATTAACTGAGCTAGCATTTGCGCTAGTTACTCGTTCAAGTGGTGTACGTTGAATGTTTTTGTATTAGGCTTGGCAATTAATATTATCTCTGGTACTTAGATTTTAAATACTGTTTTAGTTTCATGACAGGTAGGGTTTATTGTATTATTGCTTGCTATTAATAATTAAATGTTTTGGAGTGGCATTTCTCCTCAGACTGATCTGAAATTCGAACCTATGATTGTTCACATATAATTAGCTCATGGAAACATCTACTAGAAATATAGTTATATGTCCGCCATGTTAGTTTAATATAGCCACCTATACTTATTTGCACTGATTATTATTATAGAAGTCATAAGTATCTTAGTTACTTTACGATATATTTTTCCGTCATTTATTAGCTATAGATCTGTCTTTTCAACCATCAAATAAATTCTGTCGAATAAATAACTATAATTTCAATATGTTTTGAGTAGAAAATGTTAAAAAATGTCGAAAATATTGGTTTAGTAAAAGTTTTATTACGAATGAAATCAAAGATTCTGATCTTTAAAAATACAAAACAGAAAACAATTCCTCGTAACAGAAACAAAGATATTCCAAAAGAAGAATTATAATTAATTACATCGTTAAAAACTTATTAAAGTAAACAAGAAAAAAATCAACAAAGAACTACGCTCCATTACATCTTAATACAAAAAATGGCGACGTCCAAATCCTTTCTCTCTTACAATCGAAACGTTAAATTTAATTGTAAATTTTCATCATGATAAAAATTCAATTTTGTACCGGCATTCATTGCACCGTTTGACTGTTCCTACGATACAACCAAAGAAAGGGTTTAAGATGGCGGCCGATAAACAAAAAAAGGCGAAAAAAAAGTTAATTTAACTTCGGCAAAGGAAACGAAATCGCGAGCCGGAAAATTTTTTGATACTCATCTATTTATTTTTTGGCCGTTTAATCTGGTGTGACAGGGGGCTGTTTTAGTGTGACAGTGTTAATTTATTTCATATTGATTATTATTAACAGAGGTTAGTGTAGCGTCCAGTGGCGACAGGTGAAATTTTCTGAAAGGAAACCCCACACAACATATAGATACTAATACGCATAAATGCGGCCTCCAAATAGTTCTACTTATTGTTAAATTTTACATTAGTTACGAAAAGGAAGGCGACAGGAATCGGGTTAATATGAGCCCTTCGCTTCTGGTAGCCATCTTAAACGTCTAATTTTAAAATTCACGATATTAAAATACTACCATAAATAACAGGTATTTAATTATGTTATGCCTATGTGGCTGTAATAGCGATTATTACTTAGAGAGATTAAATTCTCTATTATAACATGAATAGATTTTGAGATTTTACTTAGAATTTTTATATAAGGGCCTATTAAAGAAGACTCCTAAACTTTTATTACCAGAATTTTTCGTTTTCATTTTTATACAACTAATGTATTTTTAAACAAACAAAAAATGTAATTAAAGCTATGAAATATTTATACTAAATAAACATTGAATTATAGATCTCATTATTATGATTTTCAATCAATGAAATTTCACAGTTTCGATTCCGTTCTTCTCTGGTGAGAACTGCTTTCCAGCTGGTGCTAGAGTTTATATTGACGGAATCTAATAATAATGTATAACATTTTACAGGTTCTAATAAATTATTTCACAATATTCATTATCATCTCTATACAAATACCAATGATCAAAAAGAAAAAAACCAAACAATACAACGGGGACATTCTTCTAGTTAAGTTTCCATTATAATTTACTCCTGATTGGGATCAAGACGAAATTAAGAAAAAATAAAAAGACAAAGGGGACAGAAGGGCGCCGATTGTGTTATCTGGACCGGGTTGATTTCACAAACAAAACAGCCTTCTGAAACGTTGATTAACCACTTTGAAACCGATAGACATTTTTTTCAATGCTATTGTTTTTTTCGGGTGCTGTCAACGGGCCTTTTGAGTTTCAGAGAAACACTCTTTCTTAATACCTATTCCGTTAAGGGAGGCATTGATTATTCTTTTAGTATTATGTTTATGGGCAGTTGAGATATCTTGATTTGATTTACGGGATTGATTGTTGGTCTATGCATCAGAACCGAGTGAATTTACTGGTGGTAGGTCTCTCATATGTGAGAGTCCGCAGGGTAGGTATCACCACAAGATCTATTTCTGCCGCCAAGCAGCAGTCTGTAGTCACTGTTGTGTTCTGGTTTGAAGAACATTGTAGCCACTGTAACTACTGGACATAATAAGACTAAAGATTTTATGTCTCAAGATGGCGAGCGCAGTGGAATAACAAACAATACTTTGTGATTCAAGGTGTTGGTTGGTGTTTCTACTGTTTATGGGCGGTCGTATCGCTTACCATCAGGCGAACGGTAAGCTCATCGTGTCATTCAAAGCAAGAAAAACTATTCGTTAACAGCCCTAATCCGTTGAATACTCAATACTCATTGTTGGACAATATTTTTATTCCTATAATTCAACGAAAATAGGCAAAAGATATCGTATGCGATAGTCTAAAATCCTCTAAAACTTTAAAGGTTATAATCGATACCAAACAATCTAAACTTACAGGTAAGTTCCCAAGAATCCCACGTACGGTGTCGGCATCAATTCGTTCCCACACTATCCCCTGGCCAGCCGTATCGCAATTAGATGTCGGTCGGTAGCGCCCGGCACATTGGAATGGAGCGGATTCAGGTTTATATATTTATAAGCAACCACTCGCGGCTTCAATGCTTAAAGTGACGATAGCCTAGTTGGTCGTGGAACGGACTGCCGAGACGAATGTCCGCAGGTTCAAATCCCAAGGGCACACACCTCTGTCTTTTCTAAAAAAATATGTGTGTATTCTTTGTGAATTATCGCTTGCTTTAACGGTGAAGGACAACATCGTGAGGAAACCTGCATACTTGAGAAATTCTCTATAGGAATTTTCGAGGTGTGTGAAGTCTACCAATCCGCACTGGGTCAGCGTGGTGGACTAAGGCCTAATCCCTCTCAGTGGCAGAGGAGGCCCGTGCCCAACAGTGGGACAGTATATAATACAGGGCTGATATTATTATTATTATTATTATTATACTCGCGGCTTCGGCCACGTGTAGTCTTTCCTGCAAAGAATTATAAGACGCCAGCGCCATCTTTAAAAAATCTATTATATCTCTAGCTAATTATGGGGATAGAAAGTATAGCATCATCTATTCTTGAGCCAAATTTTGTACAAATCCATTCAGTTGTTTCTGCGTTTACTTTTAACAGACTTCCAAACATTTTTGAAACCTTTCGCATTTATAATATTCGCAAGATAAGAATTAAGATTCGCATTGCTGGTGCCAGGGTATTGTATATTTTGTATTTGACTGGATAGGAAGTAAAAGTTTTGTTCCTCGGCACCTTAGATTGAGAATTATTAGATAGAAATTCATTTTACTGATGGCCATTTCATCTACCGTTGAAGAACATAAAACCTAGTTAATTGTCCCGAAAAAGATATATATATATCTGATGGAGATTTGGATGAAAGATCACCACATCTTATCGATTACCTTATTAGTGTTAGGTGTGTCGTATGCGAGAGACCGTCTGTATAGGTACCACCGTATTGTCTATTTCTACCACGCAGCATTGTGTATTCCTGTTTGAAGGACATTGTAGCGTTATTACTGGGCATTATGAGACGTAACATCTTATCTCAGGTAACGAGCGCAATGGAGCGCCACGCAGTATTTTGTATCCAAATTTTCATATAGTGTTGGTACTGTTTATGAGCGGTCATATAGCTTAGTTAGGCAACTACCATCTACTTCCCCTTTGGTGGAACCAAATTTTTCAAGCATATTGAAACGATCTCCCGCACCGATAGGATGTATGATGGTTTATACTGGCCAAGTCCGTCCAGTAGACGTCATGGGCGGATATCGTAAAGATATCAGCGGACTCTACGCTAAACCAAAGGGTCTTGCGTGCCTTCGGTTTACGAGCAACTATGTGTGCGTACGTATTATAAGTATTCGGTTTTGAAGTTTAATTTACATCTTATTTTATGTAATACGTATTTTCAATTAAGTCTTTGTTTGTGGCTCCATCGTTGGCAGTCAGTAGATAGGAAAAGTCAAGAATGACGTTTGCATCATTCAGGCATGCTGATGGTAGCATGTATTTTATATCCGCTTGGATGGATCACCGTATACAAGGTGTTAAAACCCGTCATAGTAGGCCATGTAAGTGTGTCGCGTTCCGACATCAGCCTGTGTATGTAAGCCATCATAATTGTATCGACTGTCGAGGCGTAATTATTTCTCGTCAGTCGACATTCTATTGGATCCCATTCTACTCATCAGGTGCAGTGGGGTCACTTTCCCGTGCACGCATAAAAAAAAAAACGGTGGCTCTATAAATTGCCGGTGTTTTAGGAGAAGACTTTTCACGTGAATCATTAACAAACGTAAATTTAAAATAGTAACATTTTTTTTTAAACCATGCTAAAAATACAATAGTGTTTTAACTCTAGTAGTGTAGTGTGTACATACAGGGTCCAGTGTAAACGACTTGTATACAGAGGCACGTCGTATTGACCCCAATCGGACCTTGACTTAGGGCTACAATACTTAGTGTATTACAAGGGGTTAAACATTGTATGCATTCCGAAAATTGTCAAGAGCCTTTTGAAGTTTTG
Source organism: Manduca sexta (assembly GCF_014839805.1). NCBI lineage: Eukaryota > Metazoa > Arthropoda > Insecta > Lepidoptera > Sphingidae > Manduca > Manduca sexta. The sequence goes on from NC_051123.1 coordinate 10,882,870, forward strand.
TGGATTAACGTTGCTGATTGAATTTGGAAATTAATTATAGATCTATATGAGTTTTTAAAATCTTTGAGTTTTAATATCAAACATACGTGTAACCCTATGAATTCTTATTTACTAGGTATGTGTTTAATGTATGTAGACCTCAAAATAATATAATAATAATAAAATAATATTAATTGAGCAGAATTTTTTTATCGTATCTTGGCAAAGTGGCTTCACTGCATGAGGGAAACTATCTATAGCTGCCAAACATATCTATTCCACAGCCTGATGGTGCTGCAAAGTCGGCATAAATTAATATATTACGTAGAAAACGTTGAACGAAATGAGATACATTTTCTCATATAGAAAGACCATGTCTTGGTCTAGCACTAGCAATAATTTGCCAATGCTTATTAGAACTGAGTCAAATGAAAGCAAGTTTGACAGATTGTTAAAAATATATATGTTCGATAACCTACATAGCATTTATTAGGTACTATTATTGTACGTACATTGATTTGAAGGCATGATAATGTTATTAATAAGTTAGAGGCTCGTTATGTTCCTGCAGACAAACTGCGCAAGTAGTTTTGTAGGGCATTGTACTAGTACATAAGAACATAAAATTGTATTTACTTATAACAATAAATAAATAATTTTTTCCTGAAAAGATTAATTTTGTGAGAAAAATCTTTGATCGTATAAAACGGCGAACTAACTTTAGCATATTTTCTTTCTTATACGCGCCGGCAAAATTACTGCTCCTCATTGTAAGCGAAGTATGGTCCAGAAAGACTAGACTGATCAGAGATGATTATCCGTCGCCAGTCGATAAAATTATGCCGGCCTGCTTGACTCGCATCTCAATTAAATTTAATCAAGAATGTCTTAAGAATCCCGAATACCCAAAAACAACAATCGAACAATAGTGCAACAAACCCAAAAACAATTATGTTGCAATGAAAACATAAAATATTTACCGAAGTCCACTAATAATGGGTTATAACAATAATTAGTTGTGCGATTCGGGCCGATCCCAGGGGTCAAGAGGACCGATTGTTCTTTGAAGGGTTGATTAAGATGACCAGTGGGGTCGGAAAGACCGGTCAAAGAATATTTCGCAGAGGGGACCCATCTTTTTTTATTTATATCTAGTTCCTTGCGTTGCTATATTTTAAGGTTTATTTTCACTAAATATATAGCAATCGACTTATTATTATTTAAATTGTAAACTATTTTCTTTTTTGTGATAGGTATTTCGAAAAAGAAATAAAATTAAAATTTAGCATTATAATTTATGCTATTGACTATATCTTCTTTTATTGTAAATTTTTCTATAGAATACTTTCTGAAAAACTCTCTTTGCTGTAGTAAATAAGGGTGCATTAGTCGAAAATTTTATTAGCGCTTTTTTAATAGAAACAGCATAATCATACAACGCACGTTGTTGTTAGAATTCCACAAGCAGAAGACCGGAACACATATAACAAAAAGTTGCCCTTGCTGCACCTCTGCCTACCCCTGTGTGATTAAAGCGTGCCGAGTATTTTTTTATAATACACACATAAAGAACCAACCAATACAAAAACATAATTTCGTACAAATCCACTCCATCTCAGAAGACGTGCACACCAAGGCACAACATACCATTTAAAACCAAATTCTATGGCGGGGCCGTAATGACCCTCGGAATGGAAGGGTTGGGAAGGAAGTTTAATGCGGGCTCACCTGCCATTTGTTGGGATTAACACGACTTCGTTATTTGTTTTCGACTGATTTTTTTTCTACTGTTAATTAGAAGGAGGTTTGTCGCTTTGATGTGTAAGAACTTTGGGATGGTGCTCTGTAATTTTTACCTTTTTAAATGTGCTTTGCAGTTGGACGTTGTTGGTAATGGTTTGTGTTAGAGTGTTAAGGAAGTTTTTAACTGAATTAATGTGCACCTTTGAGGAAATTGTTTATTTTCGATTCTAGTATAATATAAAAAATACATGTTTATCCTGTGTTACAAACAGAAAATTCGCTTATTATGAAATTGGGTATAATAAATAATATATACTGTCCCACTTCTGGGCACGGGCATCCTCTACTACTGAGAGGGATCAGACCTTAGTCCACCACGCTGGCTTAGTGCGGAATTGGTAGTCTTCCACAACCTTTAAATTTGTATTGACAACTTCTCAGGTATACAGGTTTCGTCAGATGTTTTTACCTTCACAATTAAAGCAAAGAAAACACACTAACTTTAAAGACGTGTGTCTATGGGATTTGAACCTGCGGACATTCGTCTGGGCAGTGCGTGTCACACTCAACTAGGCTATGCCTGCGCATTAGTAAACTTAGAAAAGGATTTTGTTATTATAATTATGTAACAATTAGAACAGTGCTGCTGAATATTATAAGCATTTATATTCAAATAAAACAGTTTACATCCTTCCATTGTCGATGTACTTCATCAACGCAATGATACCTCCTTACAAAAAAATTACACATATTTTAAACTCAACGATTAAAGATCTTAACCATTGCTTCCATAACTTTGTTTGGCATATTAAGCTACGTTCGATTGGTTATTTTTGACATCGATTATCGATTAGGATCATTAAAACAAATATCAAATTAGAATAAAGTTCTAGCATTGCTTGTTAGTAAGCAAAATGCGAGATACGAGCTAATTTAAAACGAGATAAAAAGTTAATGTTTATAAATCCTAAGAAGGCCTCGCTGACGAGACCGTTAGATATTCTAGTATTTATTAATAAACAAAAGAGAATAAAAAATGCCTCCAGCATGAATGTTCATTTGGTTGCTTATTATTTTCAGTTCGCAAAGGATTGTCTGGAAAGGGTTAATTAGTATGGGCCAAGAATTGAATTAAAACACTACGTTAGGAATTTGTGGATACGACGTGCAATAAAATAATAAAAAAATAGCTTTTTATTAAGTGTAAGCAATGAGCAAGTGGATTATTCGATATCATCATCATCATCATTTCAACCGGGAATCGTCCACTGCTAGACATAGGTCTCCCCCATTGAACGCCATAGGGACCGGTTCTGGGCCGCTCTCATCCATCGGACTCCGGCGACCCTCACTCGGTCGTCGGTCCATTCGATATATTCTTTGTGATTTAATATAAGAATATAATGTTTAGAGCACGGTGGGGTTGGCATGGTGGAAATGTCACCAAAACCCTGTAAAAAAGGTCATAAAAAAATCTTTGTCCTTAAACATTTAAAAATACTAAGAAATCATAGACACATTGCGTTCCAGTTCCAATGAAATCAATGGTAATTAGGTAAAGAACGAAGAATTTGGGATTTTGGCAATTTCAGTTAAGGTACGAAAAACAATAGTAAGCTGTTAATTCATAGTAGTTTTGCGAGAGTATTAATATAATTTATTCACTATAAGTTATCAATGGTGAAGTAATTCTTTCTATCTCTGGCTACCTTTTCTGAGATACAACAGGATGTGCCAGTTATTCCAAGCTTCATAATAAACGACTTCTTATAAACCATAGTCTAGAATTTTTATTTTAATTTTAGAATTACTGCACTTCGATAATTACTATTGTCAAGTATAAATAAGTCTACTTTCCACACGAGCTACATACGTCATCGTCATCATCAGCCCATTACAGTGCTGGACATAGGCCTCCCCCAAGGTACGCCACAGAACCCGATCTGCTGCTTCATGCATCAAGTCACGTACGAATAACAAATATTAAGGAAATCAGTGTCTCATAAAGTTTTCCCGCGTAAATCCCGACACACGAGATCTTTTACAACCACGCGACCTCTTCAACAGTAATCGTTATATTTCAGTCAATTTACATAAATCCGTAAAGTACTATTAACTTAAACCTTCCTCAACAATTGCACTATCTTTTAGTAAAAACCTTATAAAAATCCGTTCAGTAGATTTTGAGAAAATCGATCACATACAGACAGCTTTTCGGGACTTTGTTTTTATAGATAGATTATCTCCACTAATCTTACACAGTACGCCGATGAGTAACACAATGAGAGTCTGCGACAGATCGCGTCTCGGACCAAAGACAAAACGGGAAAAAAAAACATCGGCACAGGAAAAAAGAAGGCCGCGCCTCGCAGGAATCTTTTATCTTGTAATTATTTTATCCTTTAAGCGAAAGAAAGCCGGTGTGTAGATAAAAAAATATGAGTGATGGCGGAACGCGCGAATAATTAGTTTGAGATTCACTCGCTGTGGAATTGTGGGCGATTGTGGGCCTTTGAACGCGTTCTTAATTTTATGAAAATGCCTATTGTTCTATGGCATTTGTTGTATATCAAAAGATATGCGTTGAGCATATCTATAAATGAATCATCGCGTTGCTGACTAAAGAATGAAATCTACTAGAAGATAATTCGTTTATCCCTGAATGGGTAGGATGTTTAAACAGTAATGTAATGTGGAGCATATTATCGTCACGAGAAATACTAACCTCGGTTATCTAACGAATATTTTTTAAATTCCGAAAGAATATATTTTTTTAAAAACGAAAAGTATTCGTAAGTACTGGCTGGAAAATATTTTTTTTTAACTTAATGTTCAAAAAGTTTATATAATCTTTATAATACTGGCCGCTAAAAAACACATCGGGCAGACTGGCCAGAAAGACGTTAAAAAATCTATTTTTCGATTCGACGTCGGCCGCCCAACCGCGACGACTCGGCGCCCGCTCGGCCGAACATTTCGCCCGTTATCGGGTATCGATTGGTTTCCAATCAGCCAATAGGAGCTGCCGATGGCACGCCTGCACACACGCCCACCTGTGATCATACCCGATAGGTTATAGCGTATCGGAAGAAGAGGAGCTTTGTATGTTTTATTTGGCGCCTAGAGATTTTTGAGGCATAAGTTGGCAAGGCAAATCTGGCTGATGCGATTTAAATATGAATTCGATTTAATTTTGACAGATAATTCCGGTATTAAAGAACTAGTTGACCCGACAGACGTTGTCCCGTCTTAACTATAAATTTACAGCGCGCATTCTGTCAATCGCTGACAGTTATTTCAAACAATTGACAGTTATATAAAATTAATATTTTAGTTAAGTTATTTTAAATTTTCAAATATTCCGCGCAATTTTTTGATATTTTCTTTCATAAGAACCTTCTACTGACAATAACAAACACAACAAAAAAAACAAAATAGTGAAATCGATCCAGCCTTCAACGCGTGATGGCGTGACCAAAGGAAATAGGGATTCATTTTTATATATATAGATATTTTACAACTCCGTTATTATCGGAAGGAATTAACAATATATAATATATGTTTAGTCTGAAATTTGTAACCCTTATGGTGTTGGGATCGGCCTACATCTCATCACTGTTCTGAATTTTTGTGTGCTGGCTGTATCTCTGCCTGCCCCTTTTGGATAAAGGCTTGTGTGTAATTTATGTTAAGACTGTGGCTTATGACTAATTACAAAAATCTCAAATAGATTGGTTTATTTTTTAAAGATTGTTATTATTTATTGATTTTAGTTGTTAAATAAATAAATTTCGTATCGCCTTTGTAATTTTTAAAAAAAAGCGCCAATCCATCTGCATCCATCTCCTTTAGGATTCGAACCTGCAGACATTCGTCTCAGCAGTTCACACCCAACTAGGCTATCGCCGCTTTGTAAACTATTTGATATGTATATATTCAGCTATAGAAGTTAAGCGAAACCAAGCTTAGTTCTTAGTTAGCCACCCATACTCGCTCAAATGTCAACTGAATCGAACCCATGTGTCACGCCACCGGGCCGTTTCATTTACCATTACTTTAACCGTTTACGTAGCGCACGCAACGGAAGCTCACAAAAGGAATCAATGTTCCCCATTTTGCAACATTTTTCATTGATACTCTCCTTGTGGTCATAGCGTGATGATATATTGTTATAGCCTATAGCCCTCCTCGATAAAAGGGCTATCCAACACTAAAAGATTTTTTCAATTCGAACCAACAGTTCATGAGATTAGCGCGATCAAACAAACAAAAAAATTCTTCAGATTTATATAAGAGTATATTACAAAGAAAGTAAGGTTACAAAGAAAGAGTGACAAATACGTCACAATAGAGTGTATATTGCTTTGTTAGTTATAATATTACATAACGGTTGCACAGATAATAAAAATTATACTAATTACAATAGTTAATAATAGGTACTCTTTATTTTAAAATATTCCTTTTTTACATTTTTATACTTATATTAAAAAATCAATGCGTGTAAAGATATAAAAAAAAATCATTTTTAAGTTACCTTTTTTAACATACTATCTTTAAAAAAACTAATGCATATAAAAATATTAAAAAAAATTACGCTCCTACAGCGAAGCTCAAGACCCAGGCCACCGACGATTAGGGATTCAAAGTGAGGAATCTCCTCACACTGCATGACGTGTCCAGCAACTCTTTAATTATGTCAGCAAAGATTAACATTCGAAAACCCATTTCAGGTGTTCAAGATACAGGCACACCTAGTATTAGAATCAACTACCTTATACATCTAGTGTCTTAATAAATGTCTTAATAAATCATTCTAGGCAGAAAACTCAACTATCTTAAACATATGAGTTAACATGTCTATCGCCATATCGGGCTCGAATTCTGTACATCACTCTAAGCAGAAAAACCCAATTATGTATAAACTACAGAAATTGTGATGAATAACAAATCTCTATTTGTTTCACTAATCTATAAAATTGTATGCTATAATTCCCTAAAGTAAAATAAAGTACATAAATAAACATCATCAGACGATTTTTTATTGCGTCGAATGACGAGACGAGCTTGCCGTCTGATGGTAAGCGATCATAAACAGTAGAAACACCATCCAACAACTTGAATTACAAAGTATTGTTTGGTATTCTTTGCGCTCGCCATCCTGAGACATGAGATGTTAAATCTTATTAAGTCCAGTAGTTAAGTAACCATTGTGTTTGATATCCGTTATCAATAACCTCTAAGTGCGATATAGATTGCTCGATAAACTCGACTGGCCGAGCCGGACATGCGCGATATCGCCCATTTTTTTGCCTCAGCTGGGCGTGGCTATCAATGTATCGATAGGTTCCGATACACGCCTGTTCGAAGTGATTGGTTTTCATTCCTCTGCGCTGTATATTATTTGTGGATAATAAAGCTTACGATTTCGAAGGGTAGACAGAGATGTAAATGCAATTTATTTTACTTAATAGGGCGATGTCTGAACTGATTGTATTTTACTTGTCATGTCCCACTCAGTAGCTTTATTATATTAAAATACACAAAATTTGCGGGCTTTGGGTATTGAATCTTCAACTGACGGTTTTATGGCGTATATTTAAAAACTAGTAAATAATCTTCTTAGATAGGTATCCTAAAATCACAGTAAAATATGACATGTTCAATACACGAAATACGCTTTTGATTTTCATCCCGATTCGAATCTTACTCGTTACATTTAGTTAATGAGAGGGTAACCAAACCACAATGGCCGCCTTATAACGTCGTAAAATTATTTATTTATAATTAGGACAACCAGTAGTTGTTACATTAAAAATAGCTCCAATAAAATATAACAGTAATGATAGGTTTAAATCCACAACATTTTAAGGTGTCACAGCATGAATTGACAAAAAAAATAAATAACACCACACATATCTGTATTAACTACACATAAATCATTAATTAATAAATTTAAATAAATAATTAATTATAATTTAATATATATTTTTTAATCGTATATCACGATAATTATTATGTATGTATATATTTCCGATTGTTAATACATTGTGATCTCCCTCGTGAAGACGAATATGCGGTTTCCTTGAATAACGCAATGTCAAAATGACCCTGTATATTAACCCTATGCCGCATACTCTAAAGACATATTCGGTATTATATCTGCGCAGTATGAGCTGGTGTTGCTGTATGATTGCCCCCTATCACATCATGGGACGGACTGCGGGACAAAAAGGTGTTTTGGTTGCACCTCTGCCTACCTCTTCGAAGATAAATGCGTGCTTGTTTTTTTTTGTATTATTAGACAAATATAAAGCAAATGATTGTGGCCCAGTTTGGAAAACTTTGGACTGAGCATGAAATTGAATGTTTACTTTGTTAGAACGAATACTGTAAAATATTCTGGTGGTAGGTATCTCATATGTGAGAGTCCGCCTGGGTAGGTACCACCGCAATGTCTATTTCTGCTGCCAAGCAGCAATGTGTAGTCACTGTTGTGTTCCGGTTTGAAGGACATTGTAGCTAGTGTAGCTAGTGGACATAATGAGACTTAAAATCTCATGTCTCAAGATGGTGAGCGCCAGTGGAATACCAAACAATACTTTGTAATTCAAGGTGTTGGTGTGTTTTTATTGTTTATGGGCGGTCGTATCGCTTACCATCAGACGAACGGCAAGCTCGTCTCGTCATTCAAAGCGATAAAAAACGAAGCAACTTTAAATACACATGTTTAACACTATGTTTTTACACAAGTCTATTTATATCGTCGTATATATGTAGGATCGGGGAACAGAATTTATACAAAACACCTTTACTGCTTAAAAAGTAATTATATATTGCTCAACACCTTTTCTTACATCGTTTTTATAGAAGAGCACGCCATCTTGCGCTTGCTTAATTTTTATACCGCCCGTACACCAAGGAAGGCGAATCATTCAGCCTACATATATTATCGAGCCCCGAACTCCGACCGATCGGATGGGCGTGTGTTCGAAGGCTTGCACTCAAACCGATCGGCCCACTGCGCACTCTCGAACCGATACCGCGACCGATATGTGGACGGGGCGGGGCTAACGGCGCACCCCTGAAACTGAACTGAAAATATTACACACACAAGTCAATTCGGAACACATCATCTTTTGACTAATTATATCAGAATATAATATTTCCAACTCCCCCCTATCTTTCTATTTGATTAATTTCGTTGCGGGATAATGACATATTAGTTTTCCCTGAGACTCGCCGAGCTTCACTGCTCGGTGTCACAAAATGCGTGCCACTGCTGATCCTGGCTTACAGGAGTTGTAGTGGTGGGTGTGAGGGCGGGAAAGTCTCATATAGTTATATCAGAGTAGATGTTTATCTTAATCAATATATTGATCTTGAAGCGAGAGAAGTATGCCAGATTCGTGCATGGCAATACTCTCTGCCTACCCCTATGGGATACAGGCATGCTATGTATGTACGTTTCGATAAATTATTTTGTATTATAATAAAAAGTGTTCGTGTAAGTATTAACAATACTTATATTACTTAATATATAAAAATTAGGACGCTATGGTCTTGGTATTCTATGGTCCTTCTATATCTCATGGTCACAGCCAATAGTTTTTTAAAATCGTTAATAGAAAACAGAAAGTATATGAGAAAGACATAACTGATAAATAAGTGTATCGCTTGGATATATTCTCATACATTATTTGTTTTCTAGTAACGTTAATGGTTTTACAAAGGCGTCTCGACTTATAAGACCTTTCTTATAACTAATTATTTACATCTCATTACTATTTATTTATTTAAATTTCTTTCTTAGGGCATAGTCGAGAATAAACATTATAATTCACCTCGCTTTACAATCACCGCATTACAATAAAATTTATAATTCATCTTTCATAGTTATTGTTCGTGCATTCATTCAATATCCTAAAAAGTCTACGCTGATGCTTACAAAACATTAAAAATGACCTTATAATTATCCTATTTCCTTAGACATCGACTCATAACCAAAATTAAGTGCAGTGCACTTTCTCATGGATTAAAAAAAACATAAATTAAAATAAAAGCATCATTTCTGCACCTTAATATCCCACAAAATAGTCACGCACGTTAAAATTAAAATAATTATAAATAACAATAAAGGATTGTCGCTTCTGTGTTTAAAACGAAAATTGTGTACATTAGAGTGTTAAGGAAGTGATATTTATGACCGCGAGGTTTATTACTTAATGAGCCGCGTGGAGAACGGGGGAAAAATAACCTTAAATAAACCAGGGGCTTTGGGAAGGGTTAAGAATGTAGGAAGATCAGAAAGATCTCGTATGGATAGGTTATTTTGTCTATATTATCGGTCGGTATCAGCCTGGAGTTGGGAATTTTCGGCTGGTATAATTGCTATAGGGCAGTCGCAATATGTCCATATAACCTGGTTCTTACCGGCTTCGCTTTATGTAGAATATAATTATCATTAGATTTGCAGACCGCATTTATACATATTAGTATCTATATGTTGTGTCGGGTTCTCTTTCGAAAAATTTCACCTTTCACCACTGCTGTAGGGTTGCCTATCATGGGATGGATTACATAGCGAAAAGCGTGCCTTGGTTGCACCTCTGCCTACCTATTTGGAGATAAGGTGATGTTTGTTTTCTTTGTCTATAACTAATGTTGAGTAAAGGGCCAAGGCCCTGTTCGGAGAATTTTGGACAGCATGAAAATTATTATTTACTTTGTTATAACGAATACTGTAAAGAATTTTGAAACGAAGCAATATTAAATATAATGATTAAGATTTCGTTTTTACATACATTGCCTATTTATCGTTGTATAGCATAGTAAAGTAGTATAAAACACGCACTATCAAATATAGGGATGGATTTTCTTTGCCACTCGCCTGATGGTAAGCGATACGACCGCCTATAAACAGAAGTATCACCAAACAGAACTTTAAATTACAAAGTACTCCGAGGCATCCCACTGCGCTTGTTGCTCTGAAATATAAGCAATTCACTAAATAAACACTTTGCCAATAAAAAAAAGTTGATATGTACTACAATATACATAGTATGTATCAGTGGCGAAGAGTGAAATATTTCAAAAGGTAACCCGAGGTAAAAGATGCCTTAGTAACGTATCGCGACCAATCTAACAGTAAACAAACTAAGACAAACGTAAAAGGGAAGCCTGTAGGTATCGGTTCGTATGGACGCTTAGCCACTGGTATGTATCTGTAATTTTCATTACTGGGGCCTTATTCTCTATCCCGCACGTTATTTTAACAGTGCGTAACAAGCACGTAACACAACGCATCATGTTTAGGACTATAGAAATTTGGCTTACAGAATACCATTCCACGCACATTTCTCGAAGATAACATGACACGGCCGCGTTACGCGTTTACACTATTATACAGAATAAGGGCCCAGAAGTGCATAATACGTCGTGGCATGACGTAGCATCCGAGCATAAAAAATATCGAATACATATTTTAGTTATACGAGGACGGCAAAGTGACTTTACTGCTCCCGATGGTAAGTCGACTGATGAGAGATGATTACCCCTCGGCAGTCGACACAATTATGCCGGCCTGTTGGAACCGGATACCCAGTCTGATCCGGGAACGTGACATATTTAAGATTCATCAAGTGATAACACACTTCTAAAGTTCTATTGTTTTTGTGTTAGGTTTCATCTGAAATCTTATTTTGAACAGGACTCAACAGTTTGAAATAATATTTTGCTATAATCGCAGTTCGTAGCGAGTTGTAGCGGCGTAGCGATATACATTTTGTTTAGAGTTTACGATCTACGTTTCTTACTTTCCAGGTGATGTAAGATTAAAAGATATTACTAAGCAAGTACCTGTTAAGTAAGTTCTTGTGATATGTTTTTTATATCCAATATCACTGTTAAAACACATTCTAAAAGACGATTCGTCAAAGAATTAACTTCAAAACAGGTTTATCGATACTGAAATTTAATATTTTACATATTTCAATTTATTTCATCAAATTTGTAAAATAAAATATACTATATATCATATTATATTGTAATATTTCAATTTCCATGAAGACAGATTTTTCAATCATCAAGTATTCCGGAATTTTCAATTGTCAGACAAAAGTAATAAGCGAAATAAATATTCAACAATTAAAGTATTTTTGTTTTTTATAATTGATATTTTTAATTTGTTTACTTTGCTTTTTATGATATGAGTTTTTAAAATCTGACAATTGAAATGACCGAACAAAAATTAATAATGACTTATAAAGTCTACACATTTAAACTTTTCCAAGAACAAAATACACTTAGATTGTTTCGACGGTAAAATTAAATTTTGTTACTGCTACTCGACGGTAGATGGCGCTACGTGTCTTTCTGTAGTATTTCAAAATATTATTTTGAGTTATTCTCTCTGAGATCTATAAAATATTGGCATCATCTAAAAAAAAATAATTAAATTGTTTCAGAATATAAATACAGATACAATTTTACCAAAAGGCAGCTAATAATTCTCTAATTACAATCGAAGGTGGGTGTTGTAGTATTTGTATTCTCTTCGGTAAAAATATATACAACTATTGCATTCTGGACACACATTATCAAGCTCACATCTATTTGAAGGTAGGCAGAGGATCTAAGAGCGTAGGTAACCTTCTTTTATCGTTTGCCTATAACAAAGAATAGAATGGCATTGGTGTAAACAGTGAAACAATTTTCTCAGTAACGTTGGGTGGTAAGTGTTGATCGCTCGCGTAACAAACGCGAAGAAGTATGAATGGCTTGTCATTATAAATAACAGGGGCGAGTGTGTTGCGTACCGTTTATACTGGGTTCTGTATATTGTATTTAATTGTAAAAAGTCTCTGTAGTAATCTTAGTAGATAGACCTAAGTTACTATTGAATGAATGAAGTGAGTGAAACCCTCTTTGCGGAATTTCGGCCATGGCGGCCAATCTCAATGGAGATCAGCCAGTTGCGCAAGAGATATAGTGCACAAATGTGTGCAATACACGGGTGCACTCTTTGTTCCTTCACTCTCATAGTTTGGTGAGACGACGATCTGATACAGAAAATCAAGTAATCAATACACATCAGAATGATGGAGAAAATTATATAAATAAATAAAGTGTTAGTAAATAAATCTGTAGAATTATAAAAAAAGATCTACTGACGAGATATGAATATCCATCGCCAGACACGATTTTGCTGGTCACTTGTTGTATGAGTATAGATTTACAACTGCACCTCAAAGTTTGAGGTTAAATAAACATATAATTACCGACTGCAATCGTACACAGAATGAGAGGTGCTTTTGCTAGACTTTATGTAATTTTTGTTTCGAGTAGTATGTGATAATAATTAATAATATAATATTATTAAAACTTACGCGAGACATATTAAATTAGTCGAAAACAAAAAGTTTTAAAAACTAGTAGGAATCGCCGACCAGTTTCGACCTATTAAGTAGGTCATCCTCAGAGGCGAGTGCTAAGAGGACGTCGCGTCCTGGAGGCTTCTCGATCACTGAACTGAACTGTATTGTTTTCGACTAATTAATAATATAGTAATTTTCTTTGTTTAAAATATTAATATGTCTATTTAAAGTGTAATTTCAATAAATCTTTCTTTCTTAAAGGTTGAAAATAACCTAAGTTCAACAAACACCAGTCTACCAGAAATTCTGAACGGCAAGCAAAAAGTTTTTATCGTAGCCATACGGAACTCTAAAACCGAAGGTGGAAGACACTCATAAATATGTCACGATACGCCACACTCCGCCAGAGGAGACAGTTTGACGCATGTGCCCGGGAATTAATTTGTTTTTTTCCCGCATTTACGGGACAAATTACGGTACTGATGTATTTCTACCTGAGAATTTGGGTCGGCATTTTCAATTTTTTTGACCTGACTATTTTGTGGCGTTGACGCATAATCACTAAAAAAAGGTTTAAAAGAAGGTAGTTTTAAAAGCCAGTTTGTATTGGAATCGAGTTTTGAATCTGAAGTTTTAAAAGAAGGTAGTTTTTAAATCCAGTGTATTATCGAATCAAGTATTGGATACAGAGTTTTAACAATATTTTTTACTTTGAACTAAATGCATCTGCATTTTACCGGCTAACAAACAACACTCAAGCAACCGAAGTAGTCGTGTACGGCGTGGATCATCCAAAATCAAGATAAATTAAAGGAGGCTTCACAGAACTTGTTTAGGACCAGCTTTAATTCTCTAAAAATACTAAAATTGCCTGAAAATGCGCAAATCCAGCATTACAAAGACATTCAACAATATTTATCTAGAAACTTGAGCTAGGCCATGCCCGGAGTCGAAGCCGCGACTATTTTTGCCGGCTTCCGGCCGCCGACGAGCTTCCCCCGGACACGCGCCGCCATAATTCTTGGTATTGTTCTCAAGCTCCTTCAAGAAAGCTCCTCGAACCAAAGTTCGCGCGCTCATTGTGCGAGATAAGTTATTGCTCTCAGAACGGATGACTTCAAGTTATTGTTTGGGTTTTATGTGGTGATGAGTGGTTGTGTATATCAATAGATGAAGATAATTAGGTGATTTTATCCTGAGTAATATATTTACACATCGATGGCGTAGTTCTCCATGCGCGGTACAGCAACGCTCTGAGGGCCTGGGTTCGAATCCCGAGTCGGGCAAAGTGATATACTTTTTCTGCTCAGTATCAGCCTGGAGTATGAAATTTGTGCCCGATATGGCGATAGGCTCGCCCCTATCACACCATAGAACGGGACATAGCGAAATGTGGGTGCCCTGGTTGGGCCTCTGCATACCCCTTCGGGGATAAATGCGTGACGTGTGTGTAATATATTTGAAATTGTAGTTAAGAAATAAGTATTATAAATGCTAAAGATAGTGATGTTATGTTTGAATGTTTAGAGATTTGTCAGAAGTAAAGGCAAAAACTGCCAAAGGGATATCTATGAAATTTTGCATACGAATATATCATGCCCTCGTTTAACACATAGGCTGTTTTATATCTCGGTAATGTACTCCAAAGGAAAAATAAACAGTTTTTCTTTTTAAATAGATGTCGCTGGAGTTATATTGTAGAGTCTTTTGTAGCGAGAAAGCCTTTTTATGCAAGGGAAGTCAGGAGAAACACCTAGTATTTTAATATAACTAAAATGATAAGTATCCTAGAGAATATTCGTATCGAAAAACAGGAGTGAAATTACAATTTTTTATACATAATATATAACTTTATTTAAAGATCAAAGTCGTGACTGATTATAATAATTGTTGTCTGTGTATAATACCAGTTTTGTATTATATATTGTCCCACTCCTAGGCAAGAGCCCGTTTTACTATTTAAACAGTTTAAGCTTTAATCTACGTAGCCCGATGACTGTAAAATTTGACTTACATTAGTTTTTAGGTCAGTTAATAAGAAAATTAATTTCGCACCTTCAGTAAACAAGCCAGAGATGGACAAAACATCATTGGTACCCTGTCAAAAACATCTGCAAGTGAGTAAAATCAATTGGATTCTAGTGTGCTCCATTATACGCGACCTCCACGTGGCGCTAGCGACGGCAATAACACAAGCGGTATAAATCTACGGAATGGTGCAATTTGGAATACCTTAGCATCGGAAAAATGCTCCAAGAATGATGGTTCAGTGGCTCGCAGTAGGAATAAACTGTTTTTGTAGTGGAAAATTATTTAGTTAATATCAGTTGGGTTTAGGAGTGGGTTTCAGTTGGGTAATAGTTTTGTCTGGGAATGCATTTGTTCGTGGTGCTTGTAACGTATGTGGGATGAAAGAATTGGTTTTTTTTCGAGATTAAAGTAGTCTTTTATAATGGACTTAGTCTATTTATGTGCTAAATTTGATTCAAATGTAATCAATGGTAGGTGTACGGGTACTCCTTATAAATATCTAATATACTAAAATTTACATTATTGATTAATGGCTCATTTGTATGAAATTATATTTTTAATCTTTAAATCATTTGTATCCTACTTCTATCCCAGAAAATTAAACAGAAGGATTTTTATTACAGGATAGTCTTTTAAAAAAGTGTTGATAGCCTAGTTGGGTGTGGAATGGACTGCCAAGACGAATGTCCACAGGTTCAAATCCCAAGGGCACACACCTCTGACTTTTTTGAAATCATATGTGTATTCTTTGTGAATTTATCGTTCGCTTTAACGGTGAAGGAAAAACATCGAGAGGAAACCTGCACATCTGAGAAGTTCTCTATAGAAATTTCGAAGGTGTGTGAAGTCTACCAATCCGCACTAAGCCAGCGTGGTGGACTAAGGCCTAATCCCTCTCAGTAGTAGAGGAGGCCCGTGCTCAGCAGTGGGCAAGTATATAATTAATAATACAAGGTTGATATTGTTATTATTATTTATAGTCTTTTATACGAGTGAAGCCACAAGTAGCACCTGATCACTTATATACGAAGTTCACAGTCTATTACTTAAAGTAATAATAACAGCCCTGCATTAGATACTCCCACTGCTAGGCACAGGTCTCCTCTACTACTCAGAGGGGATTAGGCCTTAGTCCACCACACTGCCTTAGTGCGGGTCGGCATACTTCGCATACCTTGAAAATTATTAAGCAGAACTTCTTAGTTATGCAGGTTTCCTCACGATGTTTACCTTTACCGTTAAAGCAAGCGATAATTGACAAAGAATACACACATAACTTTAATCCATTACATACCTTCTATAAAATATATCTTTAATAAACGCAAAGTCGTTAAAAATAAACAAAAACATAATTACAATCTTGTGTACAAAGCGTTTATCCAAAAGATGCAAGATGGTCCCCGACTAGTGGTCCCGGCAAATGGGATTACGTCTGTTAGTCGCTAGTCGGTAGTCGCGAATGTACACGATTATAATTTATTATGAATAAATGAAATATTATGAACGCATCGGCGCACCGCTCCGACAACGCCAGTGGCAATGGCGTTTGCTTTGTTGGTTTCGGGATGTGTCGCTTGTATATCGATGTGTCGATGGAATTGTTTCGTATAAAATATATCGTAAACATCATCATCATTTCAGCCCTTGAATCGTCCACTGCTGGACATAGGCCTCCGCCATAGACCGCCACAGGGACCGATTCTGGGCTGCCCTCATCCATCAGACTCCGGCGACCCTCACCAGATCGTCGGTCCATCTCGTGGGCGGTCTGCCTACGCTGAGTCTCCCGGTTTAATAACGGAATAAATATAATATCGTTATAAAAATAGATAATTTTACTTTGATCGGTTGGATTAATAACATTCGAGAGTCCATGTAGAAAGGTTCTAACGTATAATCTTTGTCTGGCATTTCTAGGTTCTCAAAATTAAAATTTAATGCCTGATATTGCAATACGATACATAAAAACTTATTTGTAGTCAAATAAAAACTAAAGCAAATATGTTGTAACCATGACTAGATTAAATGTAATCAATGCTAAGTTTATATAGACTATGAAATATCACTAGTATTAAATCTTTAATAATAAAGTGTCTCGGAAGATTTGCAAACTTTGCAATTGGAAACCCTTGTTAGCAGTGGCGAAAAGTGAATTATTGCGAAAGGAAACTCGACACAACATATAGGTACTAATATGCATGCATGCTGTCTGAAAATTGTTCTAATGATAATTAGATTCTACATAAAGGAAAGCCGGTAGGAATCGGGTTTTATGGGCCCTTCGCCGCTGCTTGTTGGTATATCCACTGATATATTAACTGTTTGTAGGCAAATTACGTCTTTATAATCAGATAGATAGGCTCGGTTTTTCATTTCAATTAAATAAATATTATTAAAATTCCTTTACGATTTTACATTTATCGATATCCACCCGCGGCACATCCCTAAGCCCCCTAGCTGCTGACTTCCTTCATACTTGCGAGCACTCGTTCGTGCGCTGCCTTTGTCGGGAACAATTGTCGACAAATTAGAAACGAATTGAGTTATTTAATATCAACCGGTAATGCCGTACAGCGTTATTGTTTATTATGTTCGCGTAATGAACTTTTTTGTGATGAGAAAACGATTAATAAATTGATTATAAATATAATTGTTTTTGAATTTTTTACACAAATTTTAAAATAATTTTGGAAGTATTATTTTTATATTATTAAATGTTAATTTTTAGTTTTATTAATTTAATCTGCATTCAAAGATTTTTTAAAAATCAGTCAGAAGCAGAAATCGAACCTGTGAAATAGCAAAAAAGCACATAATTTTATGATTGCTAAGAAAAAGGTAAATCATGTTAAGGATTAGTTTTCTTTAAATAGCATTCTAAATAAAAGGAACTCCATGAAAACTTCCATATATAAGGAATTGCGTTTTGCTTGCAATTAATTTTATTTGGAAAACGCTCAAATAGCATCACACAGAGCAAGGGAAAAAGGCCTTAAAATACATATCATATCACTACACAGCAAACTCCCCATTCATATCGCAAGAAACTTGGAAATAACAAAAAGAATACTCGATCCGTGAAGTTGCCGTCAATAACCCCCCGGGGGGCGATGGCGGGAGATTTATCCGCACTATATCATGTGCAAGTGCGGCCCTGGCGGGGGATATTATCGTACAGCGCGTCAACCCTTCCCGTCGGAACTATTGACTAGAGAATAGTTTTTGATTTGTTACTTTTCTTATTGTTTTGAATTTGTTGAGTTTATTTGATTTTCGTCTTGTATGAAAGCATAAATAGTACATATTTGGATAATGATGTCGTGGTAAGGAAATTTAATGATACAAATTTACGTTTGTCTATTTGAATAATTATAATAGTATTTTTCATTTCATAATCGAAATATGGAATACACGTGGTGGATGGATCAGTTGCGCTTCTGTCTACCTCTTTAGCGATAAAAGGCGTGAGTGTATCATCATTTTATTTTCCGTATGGTATTATAATTGTTTTTTTGCACTACATTGTAAACTATATCTTAAGGATACCAAACTGTAGAAATTCGAGTATCGATCAAGGAGATGAAATTCTCGCAAGTTGACACAATTATGCCGGCCTGTTCAAAACCTGGAACGCGACATTCACGTGGGACATATTAACACCTCATACACAATGGTCTCTCAATCGTATAACTTCCTACCGCCAGCAAACAGTGAAACCGCGTGCAAAACACAGTTAAATAACCCATTCCACAAATCAGTTCCCTGACCAATAACCTGTGTTTAGTACGAATCTAAAACATATAAATTGAGTCAGAATACCCTAAACAGACCGCGCAATGGTCTCACAAAGTTATTGACGCAAGCGGCTATTCGTTGCACTGAAAATAGACTGTTTTGTTTTGAAAATCGATTGGATATGTTTAGGGACATGCAAAATGCGTTTTACAGTTGTGGTATAAATTATGGTTGACATTACCCGAATTATTATATTGTTTTGAATGACAGGACGAGCTTGCCTTTCGCCTGATAGTAAGCGATATGACCGCCTATAAACAGTAGAAACACCATCCAATAGCTTGAGTTAAAGGTATTGTTTGGTATTCTACTGCGCTCGGCATCCGAGACATGAGATGTTAAGTCTTATTATGTCCAGTAGTTACACTGGCTACAATATCCTTCAAACCGAAACAACATTGAGGATACACCGCTGCTTGGCGGCAGAAATAGACATCGCGGTGGCACCTACCCAGGCGGAGTCTCACCTATGAAAGACCTAACAAAAAACAGTATCACAGGTTATACAAATCCTACTTTTAATAAACGCTTTTCTTCCACCTGGATTATTGCACTTCCATGACAGTGGGATTGATGCAGCACTCTTTTAATTCAGAAATGCCTCCCGAAGCAATACTTGTGTGGTCTCCACACCGAATGCACGCCCATGTCGTGGACATTTGTCGTGGCCCTAGGCATATAGATACAGTTAAGTGTGTATACCTCATGGTTGCCAGTTCAGATTGAGACCTACGAGGGCTCGTGAACATTGCCTGGTCTTCTCCCTTCCACCCAACTTAAGAGGATTGCTTCTTCTTCCTCCACAGTTCGTGCCCCAGATATCCTAGCTCAACCTTCCTCCAGGGCTCTGCAGTTGCTAAGCTGGGGGCTTCGAGGAGCCCATTCGCAAGATACTCCAGGGTGGATTGCAGGGTCCAATACAAAAAAAAAACAGAAATAATTTGGCTGAGTTTTACAACTGACTTTCTGATGTTAAAGTCTGCCATTTTGGCAAAATCCAGCACAAAATAAACCTTAATTTGATATACTTAAAAATCATAATCAAATCTGGACGTTATGTATATTTCTAAAACAAGATACCTTCCCGACCCCGTACACGCATTAATTAGTTTAAAATGATCAAACATCCTCTTTACCTAAATAAAAAATTACCTTTTCACAATTTATACCTTAATGTTTGGGTGTAGAGTTAAAATTTGTGTGTATATTTTTTATAGTGTATTAATTTATATTCTAATGTAATTTATTCGTGGGTCTTCCTCGGTGTCTTTGTTGGAACCGTGTTCGGGCCGCGTGAAATTATGAAAAATTACACGAAATGACCTGAAATCTTACAGGAACAGGTTATGTATTTGTTCATGAAAAGTATATTATATACTTGAAAAGGAGTCTGTTTATTTCGTGGCGTGAATTTTGATCCAAGTTTCGTTAATATCAGACTCTAGTTAATGTATTGTGGGCTTTAAAAAAGAGTTATAATAAGGATAAGTAGTTAAATAAAATGTTTTCACTTCGGCTGAATTTTTTATAGATAGAAAAAAGTTATCGATCGAATTAATTATAATCTGAATCAATATAAAAGTGGGAGAGTTGGACAACTTTATACATACACATGTCATTTTTAATTCAATTGCGTTGTATTTTATTCAACAAAAAATAATTATCTGATGATGGAAAAGTCAGTCCTTGGTTGGTTAGATTATCTATTTATTTGGGCAACAAAATATTTACAATCAATATATTCTAAGATACATGTATAAAATAAAATAAATTAAGTTTTATTCTAGATTGCAGTCTTATGATGACAAATTATTGTCACTTAGTTACTAAATAAATATATAATATATTGACTATTTAGTAGTGCAGGTGATTTATCAAATTATAATTTGATAAAATTATACCCATACTAGTTGACCCGACAGACGATGTCCTGTCAACTATGAATTTGCAGCGCGCATTCTGTAAATCGCTGAAATTAACTTTTCTTAAATTTTCTATCGGTCCGCTCAACTTCCTTATTTTTTTCTTTTATAAGATCCTTCTCCTGACAATAACAAACATAACAAAAAAAAAATAGTGTAATCGGTCCAGCTGTTCACGCGTGATGGCGTGACCAAGGGAAATAGGGTTTCATGTTTATATATATAGATTTTTGGCTTCTACATCATTAAAATAGATTAGTAATTTCAACGTCAATTCGATTAAAAGCAACATAGAATTCTACCGATGCGGACAATATGTCCCAGAGCGGACGAAAGCGTCCGAACACGGCCACATTTGGCCCACAAACGCACCAGAAACTGGATTATAAATCCGTACCCCTTTCTTATCCCGGCACATAATTATTTTAATATGCAAATAATGATAATGAAATAACGTTGGTTTTACAACGTTTTTGTTTTTGTTTTGTGGCTAAGGGCCTTATTGGGTTATAGTTAATTATATTTCGTGGGTATAAGGGCCCGTCTACCTGCTTGCGTTTAATTTTTATTTATGCCCGCGACTTAATTCAGTCTTTGTGCATATTATAATTATTATGAATTTATTTTGTTGGCATTTTTAATTGGTTTATGAAGGGTTAGCGTGACGGGTTGTGTTTTGTGTGTTTTCTCGCTGGTAGGGTTAGATATTTTCAAAGGGAAGCCGCTCTAATCTATTTTATTTACTGTTCATGGTGATTCATAGTGCTTAATGGACGTGTTTTTAAGTCTAGGCTTGTGTTAACCCTTCGCTACTCATTGAGAGTTTACATATAAGTTGCAGGATATAACTTATAAGAAAACTATTGAGTAGTGTATTAAGTACTTGAAGTAAATGTTTCGTAATTTTATAACATATATGAAATTACAAATTTAATTAGTTAAATAGATAGTTATGAAAATGTAGCGTTGGAATAGTTTTATGACGATCTTAAATTTTGCCATTCACAATCAAGTTTCCGTAGTGTAGCGGTTATCACGTGTGCTTCACACGCACAAGGTCCCCGGTTCGATCCCGGGCGGAAACAGATTTTACTTTTAGACTTTTTTATAATACTATATATTTTAATAAACAGATGGATAGATGGTCTGGTGAAGGTCGCAGGTACTCGTCTGATGCAGCCCTTTTAAAACAGGTTGGTCTGGAAATCTTTAGCGGATGCCTATTTTCAGCATTTTTTTTTATCACTCTCTGAAATTTGCATCAAAAATTATAGATTTATAAGTGAAGTCGCGTGTGTTAATTAGTCTAAAGCAAACATAATCCCTCGTAAAAACCCGGACTAACCTAAAGACAAGTGACATAGAAAAAGGGGTTTTGAAAAACTTCGGCACAGAACAACTGAACCATGAGAATACGATTAAAAAATTCGTTATCTTAGAAAAAATGGCCGTCCCGTGCAATCGGCCGTGCGGAATCGAATTAGCACTGAACATTTTATAACTGAGAGGGTTTAAGATTTTAAAACAGGGTAACACAACCCTTCTCATGGATTAGGTATTGATAATGTCATATTTGAAAAAAGACTTCCAATGGAGAATCAAGAATGAAGTATATCTGTAAAACAAGTATAGAGGAGTCCTCTATGCAAGAAGTAGCTCGGACCCTTATAAAGGCTTTTTGTATTTAAATAAAAAATACTAAAATTAATGCATATATATCAGTGGCGAGGCGTCCATACAACCAGATTCCTACCGGCTTCCCTTTTCGGTTTATTGACGTTTGGCTTCATTTTTATTTTCTGTTAAATCAGCCGGAATTTGTTATCTAAAGCAATTTGTTTTTGTATCGGGTTATCTTTTGAAAAATTTCACCCTTCGCCACTGATATATATGACAATAATTAAAAAAAACTGAGTCCCCCCCGTGACCATGAAGGCTGCAAAGTCTTCGAAACGTCGGGAGAAAACTAAAATGTTAAAACCGTGATAAAATTCGATATATTTTTTTAATTTTAATTAAAAAAAAAAACTAGCAAAAACGGTTATGTTGACATGAATATTTAATCACTCATCAGGCATTTTAACAATTTCAATAACTAAGTTAACCTCTTATAGACTATCCAAATCATTTCGAAGACGTAAGTCTGTCCCTAATGGGGGCCAAGGAGAAAGTTTCCATACAGCCAGGTGTTTCGGCACTTAATTAATAACAGCAATAATTGACCGCCGCCGGCTGTTATTGGGCGCTATCATAACATTTAGGTCACGGCAGCACGTCACATTGTGTGGGTGGATGGATGACATTTGATACTTGGAGGTTTAGAATTAAAAAGTTATGTTGCGGCTAAAAAATTTCAAAATTTTTTAAATTATTTCTAGAAGTATTTCATAAAAAAATGTTAATCGTAGGTCCTATTGTCAGTATTTTATACGTGATTTTTTAAGAAATTAATTTGGCATGCATAAAGTTGGTTTTCATTGCAACAATGTTATAATTGAAAAAAAAAAACATGTGTATTTGACTACATAAATTGATTAGCCATTTAAAATCTTTACAATCAATGCTGTAATTTATGTATTTTCGTTTTACATTTTATATAATTTTAGTGTAGATGCATTATACCATAAGCATTCTCTACCAATTAATCAATGATCGAGATATTCAAGCAGGTGCGAAAATATGGGAAGGAGACATATACATTCACCCTTTTTATCTCCGAGGGGGTCAGCAGAAGTGTACTTCCTCATAGCTAGACTTATGGCCTGATTAGCTCGCCCCCTTTTTTATCATGAGATGCAACACACATTACAGAGTATAAAGTATCAAATCGTCTCGTTCCACGTACGTCGCCCGTACGAGAGGATAGCCTTTGGGCACAATCAGGGCCACCGCCTTCAACCTCGCCCGATACGAGAATCAATTACGATGTTTTAATTATAACAATATTAGTTTATTGTTAACTATTTTATGTGTATTGGGAATGTTGAATAAAAATATTGATTATAGAGTGTTAATAATAATTTATACTCTATAATCAATATTTGATTAATTTATATGAAGCGGCGATAGCCTAGTTGGGTGTGGAACGGTCTGCCAAAGACGAATGTCCGCAGGTTCAAATCCCAAGGGCACACACCTCTGACTTTTCTAAAAAATCATGTGTGTATTCTTTGTGAATTATCGCTTGCTCTAACGGTGAAGGAAACCATCGTGAGGAAACTTGCATACCTGAGAGTTTTTATAGGAATTTTGAGGGTGTTTGAAGTCTATCAATCCGCACTACAGCGTGGTGTACTAAAGCCTAAACCCTCTTAGTAGTAGAGGAGGCCCGTGCCCAGCATTGGCACAGTATATAATACAGGGTTGATATTATTATATAAAATGATGATTATGAGTGTATTATAACTGTACAGAGTGTTATATTATGTTAGTGTGTTTATTTAAAGAGGTAGAGTTGCAAATATTACAAACAAATTCACGGAATTTACTTTCGTCCTATTATTTAGTCAAACGAATATACACTATATTTTTTTCAAATAAATACTAATTTTGATTACCTTACTTGAGAATCGAACTGCGATATCTAAAGTTTTTATTACGTACGCTATCACACCGATAAAAGTTATTGAGAATATTAAACACATTAGTAGATTCGTAGCACTTACGTAGTAATCGTAGCCTGCCATCGTAGCGCGTAGCATCGTAGCTTTGAGAACAATGCATAAAAACTGTTAAAAATATTGAGAACAATATATAAAAACTGTTTAAAATATTATTGAACATGATAGAAATCTATAAAATAGTAGAAGTTAATGATTTCTTATATTTCCAAATGTTAGACATAAAAAAGAAACTATTTTTCGGCTTTTACTGTGATAAAATCCGAAATATAGTTTCATTTTAATAGTAAGAGTTAATTTTGTTTCATTTGAGTGATCTAGACAGACATTTGGAGCAGTGGCAAAGTGCTTATACAACTTGATTCCTACCGGCTTTCCTTTTAGGTTTATTTACGTTTAACTAAGTTTTGTTTTCTATTGGCCGCGATATGTTAACTAAAGCATTTTTTTGCCTCGAGTTAATAATAATAATATCAGCCTTGTATTATATACCGTCCCACTGCTGTGCACGGGCCTACTCTACTATCGACAGGGATTTCCTCGAGTTACCTTTTGAAAAATTTCACTTTTGACTACTGTTTTGCAGATTCCTGGCTACTATAATAGCTACTATAATACAGGACATGCTTAACAAAGAAATTACAATAAAAATATTTTATTATTAAAATTACAAAAATACACAATCCCATTACTCGCCGTTCAAACTGCCATGAAATTTATTTCAGCAATAAAGCCAACGCAGTACTCTTAAAGTATCGCTAATTAATGTAAACATGGAACGATTAGGACTCGGAATAAACACGCCAAATGGCCCTCTGTAGCAATAAATACCTATAATATTTTTAATTACAACTCCCCCCTAAAAAAAAGACATTAAACAGAAAGATAAAAATGTTACCACGGTATTGCAAACGAGTGAAAAATACATGCCGTTTTTAAAAAAGTATTATTATGTATTAGCCGGTGAAAAAGCAGGGCCGCACTCGCGGAGGTCATCGGTGTGAATAAATTATGATATAGTGGGGGGGTTTCCAGTTCTCTCATCTCTGTAGGATGCGGGCGGGATTGGAATCTTTAGACAGGGCAGTTGCGTGACCAATGTTTTTGTTTCATAATATAGCGAAATAGTAATGAGATTTGTTAGAACCTTTTTTTCGGTAGTGGGGTAGGGAATAACAATACGAATTTCGCAATTGTATACACCGACTTTTTTATGATGACATGTTGATTTTCGAATATTAATTAATGTAAACATAATTAATAATTATATTAATGATCAAATACTTTATATACCTACTAAAACCTTAGCCTATAGTCTAAAACATTACAATTTAGACATTTCACCTTTAACTCCCATAATTCGCTTCAAATCATATATAATCTGAAATCGCAATAACACCAACATCTTCACTACATAGTATAAAACAAAGTCGCTTTCTCTGTCCCTATGTGTGCTTAAATCTTTAAAACTACGCAACGGATTTTGATGCGGTTTTTTTAATAGATAGAGTGATTTAAGAGGAAGGTTTATATGTATAATAACATCCATTAAATAGTGAGAAATACTGTTATTTTGTTATGTTATACCCGTGCGAAGCCAGAGCGGGCCGCTACGTTTTTATATACAAGGTTCACAGTTTTTCTGTAGTGTATTTAGTATCAGCATTGCACCCGTGCGAAGCCGGGGCGGGCCGCTAGTAAACAATAAAATTAAAACTAGAACATAAAATATTATCTATGTTAGCGCCTCTAGCCGTTTCCACGGGCGTCCGGGGCGCGAGTTAAAAAAAATGTCGCCGCCGTCTAATGAATTTATGGTCAGGAACTTGTTCCGGGCCGGTCGTAATTTTTTCTCCGGGGACAAGATAAAGAGAGCGATGGCTGCGCCGTGACGGATAGTGTCCGCGTTCATTTTTAGGGTACCGTAAATTAATTTGAATAATCATAAATATTCAAATTGATAAATGTAATAATAATAATATCAGCCCTGTATTATATACTTGCCCACTGCTGAGCACGGGCCTCCTCTACTCTCCTCTCTCTACTGAGAGGGATTAGGCCTTAGTCCACCACGCTGGCCTAGTGCGGATTGGTAGACTTCACACACCTTCGAAATTCCTATAGAGAACTTCTCAGATGTGCAGGTTACCTCACGATGTTTTCCTTCACCGTGAAAGCGAACGATAAATTCACAAAGAATACACACATGATTTTAGAAAAGTCAGAGGTGTGTGCTCTTGGGATTTGAACCTGCGGACATTCGTCTTGGCAGTCCGTACCACACCCAACTAGGCTATCGCCGCTTTTTAATGATATGAATGATAAATGTAAGATTTATTTATTTATTCGATCTGCATACATATGTGTATCGGCGGACTTAATGCCAAAGGTATTCTTTCCCAATCAACTTAAGGGTGGTGCAAAGATAAAAAAGGTAGGTGCACCAAGGTAAGTTAAGGTAAATATAGCAAATAGTAATAAATACTAACATAATATAGGTAATATAAATACCTAAATGTATAAAATACAGATTATAAATACATAATATGTACATACCAATAATATAATATTGTGAATTGAAGTGAAGAATTAGAAATTCGTTATCTGAAAAATTGTATATTACATCCCGATATAATACATATTGTAGATCTGTTTAATTATATAGGGATATGGAAATGATCAGTATATATAAGTTGGAAACTGGAAATCTACTTACAATATTTTTTATTGATTTGCGAGAATAACGTAATAATTGATTAGTTGTTATATAATTTATAAAAATTATTCGTTCTGGTATTTATATGTGTAAAATATTTTTAAAAAGTCTACATTTTTGAATATTTATACAGAAAAATCAAATGAAAAAGAACGCTCTATTCCTCAGCCCACCCTCATCAACCTATCTAATTTTTTTGGGGGATATTGTTATTTTTAACACCCCAAATACATCTCTGGGGTCCGGTTATAATATGGTTTATATCACTTGTGTTAATTATCGTAACAGATGGTCACCTGTAAACGACAATTAAGGTCCTTAAATGATTAAAAATTGCCCCCGCGCTCTGTTACTGAGGTAGAGATGCTGGGAAGGTCCCCTGTGGTTCTAACTGGTCAGGGATTTGTTTATTCCGGTTCTTATGAACAAAAGCAAAAGTTTTATTTATTTAATTCTTTATTGTACACAACAAGAGGAAATAGACATGGTATATCCATTTATAATTAACTAGTTGACCCGACAGACGTTGTCCCGTCTTAACTATCAATTTCCAGCGCGCATTCTGTCAATCGCTGACAGTTATTTCAAACAATTGACAGTTATATAAAATTAATATTTTCGTTAAGTTTTCTTAAATTTTCTAATTTTCCGCCCAATTTTTTGTATTTTTTCTTTCATAAGAACCTTCTCCTTATAATAACAAACACGACAAAAAAAATAGTGAAATCGGTCCAGCCGTTCACGTGTGATGGCGTGATCAAGGGAAATAGGGATTCATTTTTATATATATAGATAGTGTACAATTAGCAGTCTTATCACTTGAGGCAATGCCTTATAGACAACCATATGGCATGGACATTGCAAAAGGAAAAATAAGAAGTGTTAATAGAATTATGAGAGATAATTTCTGAAATAAGTAGTTTCTGCAACTCTTGAAAAAGTATGAAAGAGTTTTTAGTATATATGATCGTGGCAAAGTGACTCCACTGTACCTTGGAAAGTGGTGTGGGGTCTAAAAGAATGTTGACGGACAAGAGCTGATTACCCCTCGATAGTTGACATAATTATGCCGGCCTGTTGGAACCGGATATACACAGGCTGATCCTGGAACGGGAGACACGTGGGCCACTATGGCGGGTTTTAACACGTTGTGTACGATGGTCGCTGTGCGGGCGGATATAAAATATATCCTCATGGTCATGGTGCGGACTGGGGTGTCGGTCAACCGCAAGTCAAATCAAGTCTGCCAAGCTAGTTTTACAAAAGTTGTCAACAACGTAGCTTTTATTTGCAAAAAGTGTATAGTTTTGCGCTTGCAATGAACACAGTATCAACAATTTATTTTCTCAGTAAAAATAAAAAAAAACTTCATTGAATCATGTATCACTAAAAATCATTAAATAAACACACATATTACCCCTTTATCCCTGAAGGAATAGGCTTATGTGCAACTGAATATGCAATGTCGAAAAGATCACATGTCCGAAAATGTAAAAAGTTTAGGAAATATAAATTTTCTAAAGTAGTGAAAATAAAAAAAATTGAGTTACAATTGGGTTCAATTAGCAATAAAAAATTACAGAAATTTTGTTGTTATTATGCAGTCATTTTTACATTGCGTTACAAAATGAAACCACATACTCGTTTTCACCTTTGGTGACATTGTGCCAAATCATCTATTAATAACAAATATTTTCACCAAAAATCCCGGTTTTAGTTTTCAGATTTTTTGATCATTTTGTTGTTTAATGCGACTATGGCGTGTTCATGAGTGTATTTCTGACTGAAAGTGTGATGTTCCTGCTGCGACGAATTCTCTTAGAGTAGTAGTAGTTGCATAAGGGAGGGTAAAATTAAAATTACTTTTTATTTTGTTCGAATCTTACACATTTTTATTTTACATCTACAGCTCAAGTAACATTGTAAGGTGTTATTTCCAAGTAGATAAATATGTGGTTTCATTTAGTAACGCAATGTCAAAATGACCCTTTATATACATTTCTCGACATGCATCTAGATATTGTATTTATGAGATCTGCCCTTTAAAATATATTCAATTTGGGGACACACTCCTCACCAAGTGTATTGTCGCCGCCATATATGTTAAATAAAATTTAAAAATTACAATCTACTCTTTAAACTAACATAACCAAATAAACTAACAAAGGCCTTCAGTTTTTCCCGATAGCCCGTTGTATTAGCTGAAAAGGCCGTGTTACACGGTTGGTTAGGCGATTTCACGGGCAATTGCGCCCGGACGGTAAAGGGCGGACGGTGACCATCGATAGTTTATCGGACGTGCCCTTATTCGTAATGTTAAATGTTATACATGGTGTTTGGAATTTGATGCCATTAGGAAATTTGAAGAAATATTTTCGAGATTTTTTTTTGATTACGGAAAAATTATAGAACGTTCTAGTGTAATTTTTGGTGCTCGAAAATATTTTTCGCGTTTTGGATTACTATTTATTAAAACTTTATAATGCTACTTCATGGTAAGTGAACTTCGCAACCCATGCCCAATCTTATCTACATGCTAGACTCTAGCATATAGTTCTTTCTCGTAGCTAGAGAAATTCTTGATGCGTTACTCACCTTTAAGGGGGTGGATAGGGATTGAGATACGACCAGTGATTTTAAAAACCTAAAAGAATCAATATAATATATTGCACCTTTCCTGCAATCGCCTCCACCTTGCACCCTTTTCAAAAATATCTACTTGTTTTGGACGAAAAAAAACTTCTTAAATAATTTTAATTCACATTTTAAACCGAATATCCAATACATCAATTCCCAAACACCCTATATTTGCACGAAACAAAAACTACTTCAACAATTTTCACATTTTAAACCAAATATCGAATGCATTCATCCAAATTCCCAAACACCCTATATCCGCAAATTGAATGGCGCATCTTGTATACAGCGTGCTATCGATAGTTCCCCGTTACGACCCGCCGGTAATTGGAAACGACCGCTACACCATGTATACTGCCGTCATAATGTCCAGTGGCCTTTGCGGGATTATTTTTGATTGTACTACGCCATTTTATTTGCAATTTGATCGAATAGTGTCGTTAAATTGTTATTGTAGTTTTGCTTTGAAATAGAACTATAAGTATTTTGTGTAATTGTAAAATGTATGTAGATTTTGTAATTGACTTTTCGGACGAACACCTCAGTCCTTAGTAATTATGAAGGCTGCAAAGTCTTGTAAAAGACATAAAAATTATAATATGAAAAATCGCGATAAAATCACGAAAAATAGTTTTATTTCAATGTCATTTACGTAAAAATAGAAATCATTATGCAAATCGCTGGGCTTTTAGTCAAAATTATGTATTGAAGTCATAGTTTTTTTTTAATAGAGTACGGTAGAGTGTTTCTTATACAAACAAGGTAAAGTTAACTTATGCATCTGATGTTAAGTTGAGTGGGGGTTTAGATAGTATTGATTCATGAGAGATTTAATACTCGCTAGTCGACACAATTATATCAGCCTTTTGAATTGTAGAAATTTTTGAATGTACTAACATTAACGTCAAAGAGATTGGCACCATCAAGTCCAGAATAGTATAATCCAAAAATTACGAAAAACAAGTACGGTGATTGGTTTTGCTTTGACGTTTCAATAAGTTTTCTAAAATACTTCGATTGCTGGTCATTCATTTTCTAATTCGAAGCATCATAGCCATCCCACAGATTATAATTGTGATATCAAAGCCATAGATCATACCGTCTTATAAGTGCAACTTTGTTCGCCAACGTGATCATTATTTCAGCAGGGAATCGTCCACTGCTGGACATAGGCCTCCGCCATTGAGCGCCACAGCGGTTCTGGGCCGCCCTCATCCATCGGACTCCGGCAACCCTCACCAGATCGTCGGTCCATCTCGTGAGGACCTGCCTACGCTGCGTCTCCCGGTTCGTGGGTCACTCCAGAACTTTTCGCCTACGTGGTAGATAATATTTTTTATTTTTTTATACCGGCTGATGAATACACATAAAATTTAAGTAATCGAAAGTAACACCGTCCATTTTATGAATATTAAAAAAGACGGGGAATGTTTCGTTAATCTTAAACAAAATTGCGATAATATGCGCGGCGGTTACTTGACTCGAGTCGTCGTTAATTTATGCCGTGGCACGAACTATAGCATTTTAACTCCTTCTGAGATGGACGCTGGAGACAGAACTGTATAAGGCAAGTTTTTAAGATTTTGAGAAGTGTTTTTTTCTTTTTTATACTTTTTTTTTATATTTTTGCGCTTTTAAAGAAATAAGAGTATTTTTTGCTATTGGTTAATGGATATAAGATCTGTTCGTGGTATGTGCGTTTGTATTTCGTTATTTAAATGTGTAATAATAAGTGCTCACTTATTTTGGCAGAAACGTGATATATTAATAATAATCACAAATTCATCGATTTATATCCAATAACATAAAATTACTTTTAAAACGTATAAATAAAATATATGAATAAAAAACTAGACGCTAATCACAAAATCCAAACTTCAATTCCAAAATCGAAATTCCCAACTTACACCACTTTGTCACACGCTGCCCAGTGGCGATCCGGCTTAACCGAAGCCAAAAAGTGTACAGTCACGCTTCGAACCGCCCCTCCCACTCCTCTAGCGTCCCCCCTCCGCCAGGCTAACTTCATAAGACTATGAATTTAAATACGTTAGTCGATGTCAAAGGGTCGGCGAGTTGCATCCGTTAGGGACGCTAGGATGGCGCTGGTGGAAGTTTTGGGGGATTTAGGGATGACAGGACAATGTAGAGTTTTTTCTATAATTGTCGAGTAGAAGGTAAAGATTCCAAGTGGATAGATGGAGTGGTTAGGGCTGATTTTGGGATTTATGGATAGTGAAAAAGCTTTGTTTTTTTATATAAGCTAATTTAATTAAGTAATAATTAAATATTCTCATGTACCTTGACTTATCATAAGTGCAACTATGTTTCCCTACGTGATGAATAAATCTTTTATTTTATTTTATTTTATAATTGTCTAACAGAAGGCAGGAATGGTCCCAATGTG
This sequence comes from Manduca sexta, assembly GCF_014839805.1. Lineage (NCBI taxonomy): Eukaryota > Metazoa > Arthropoda > Insecta > Lepidoptera > Sphingidae > Manduca > Manduca sexta. The sequence continues at coordinate 10,915,092 of NC_051123.1, forward strand.
GATAGAGGGATTGGTAAGTCCTGAGTTTGATTTTCAGTTGAGGTAATATTTTGTGTAGGTTTTTCCAAAACTGGACTGGCAATGGACTCTCTAGAGGTAGTAAATGTTAGTCCGGTGGCTAATCGTAAAATCTAATCGAAATTGCAATATTTATGAAACAATGTGTCTGAGTGGTAATAGAGGTTCGAAGTTGATAAAAACAATTAGCAATTAGGTTATATGGTTACCATAATCCATTAATGTTTACCATACGTCTTGGCTTCCATTTAGGTAAATGGCGATTTAAAAATCTTTAAAAAAAGGTTTATAGTAATCAGGCGATAAACAGATTAGAAACATCGCCGTTCGTTATGGCGTCGTGTAATATTTATTTATATCTACTATAGTATATATTTTGATCCGAATATAATATAATTACTGCGATTATACAATTGACTGTCTCGATGACTAACGCCCGAAATTAATAACCAATCCTAATCCAATGTATGCCATCTAAGATTGATAATTCATTCGTTTTTATGGATAAAGCATGCCAATAACCAATCCATAGATTGAGTAAGCTATCTCTAACAATAATCGATCTTTGAGAGGACGGATTTCAGTCATAGATTACCCTCTGTTTGAAAATGACAGTTTACGCTTGCCAATACTCTATCTACCCGTTTTGACATTTGATTTGATTGTTGTAAACAATCGCATTTTCCAATCGGACCAATTCCTCAGTTTACTCCATATGTTTTGAATATCGCTTACACTGATTTTAAGGGAAACGAAAAGGCAATGGAAATATCCATATTCTCTAGTGACAGTGACGACAGTGATTTGGAGGGACTAGCGATACTGATAGCGAAACTGAAAGTCGCGCTTCATCACGGGTAATGAAAAGAGTTAATTACATGCAGACCCTGGATGAGTTTGATTTCACGTTTAGATTAGGCTTTCGAAATCTGCTTGCCAATCAGTGTTAGTTAAACTGATCTCGTATATTCGTGTTACTTCTATGTACAAGGTAAATAATTTTTGACATTATTTATAAACAATACCGTACCTACCGAACTATTAGATAGGTACTAACAAGGGCAATTGCGTCGTTTTTCAGGAACTATGGTGTTTCTCCATTCCATCAACTTTTGCTGAGGAATAGGAAATATTTATATTATCTTTTTCAGGACATTTGGTACATGGAAACGTCGCTTCCCTGTGATTGCATTGACATTGTGTTTATCTTTACTTAAAGTTCAAACAATAATAATTGCAACTGCAGTTTTGCACAATATTTGTCGGAATCACAGGCTAGAGGAAATTCCAACCGAAGTGGAGTTATCAACTGCTGATATTATTAATTATGAGAACAATATAGAGAATCAAGATGTTGGAGAAAGAACAGCATTAACAAATAACTTCTTTACTTAGTAAAATAAAATACCTTTACAATCACTGCTATTTATTTTATTATGCTTATCTACATTTGTAATTCAAAATAATAATTACAAATTAACATAGTTTTATTAGTTGAAAGTTAAAACATAGAAACAGGCAAAATTTCCATACATTATCTATACTATTATATAAAGCTGAAGAGTATGTTCGTTTGAACGCGCTGGTCTCAGGAACTTCCGGTTCGAATTGAAAAAATTTTTGTAGTGTTGGATAGCCCATTTATTGAGGATGGCTATTATAAGGTATATCATCACACTATGACCAATGGGACCAAAAACGGCTAAAATTGATTACTTTTGAGAGCTTCCGTTGCGTGCGCTGCATAAACGGTTAAAGTTATGCAACAATTATGTATAACGGAATTGTAATTTGTTCCATAACACTGGATAATGTGTACAGAGTCCAATTATTATTATATGGCACCGATTTTACTGCGTACTTCATACTAAAACCTTCCTTTAAAGATTTATTAATATATTATGAACAATGTTATTAAACTTCAGTGTCAAAATATGTTAGCAACCACATTACTCACGTTCCATTTTTGAAACCAATTAAAAAGTTTGTATCTTAAATATGACATGTACTAATTATAAATTATTTCTTTTGAGGGCTAAAATACATAAAATATTTTTTTATTACTCCAAGTCTTATTTTTCGCAATTAGGCAAATATTGAAACGAATAGTTTCTGTGGAAAATACAAAAGTATTTTTTACGAATGGAATATTCTGCATAAAATGGAATGGTCAGGAGGGAACGCATCTGGAAAGGATTGCCAGCGATCTATCGATGAAGGCAAGCAAGGATAGGCGAGTTAAGATATTGGCATGCCGATAGGAGACCAATCGAAAGATAGTCGGCAATCTAAGATAGGTTTCAGTCTTGGATAGTAGATACATTATTAATTTCGGGCGTAAGTTGTATTGCAGTGCTGAGCTCTCGGTTTCGATCCTCGGATAGGACAAGATGATATTAGAATTTTCTACTCAGAATCATCAAGCTTGAAATTTGGGCCATATATAATTATTATTTAGTTTTTCTGAGAACTTATTGTATTACAAGTAACACAATTTAGGCTTAAAAAAAGTATTCAGGCAATAAGACGATTACTTCGAAAACCAATTATAAAATTGATTATGAGATGTTGATGTTGAGATGTGAAATGATATAAATATTATTCAGGGAAGAAAAATTTTATGTTAACAAATCCTGAATACTAATGTTAAAGTTTTTGAAAACGTTTGAAGTTAATGCCGAAACAATTGAATTAAAAATGGCATACCATATAAGTTATGCACGCATACGCATGGCCGACAGTTAATACTATAACCTATCTAGTATATAATATTCATTTAATATATAACGTCTTAGGATGGCGATTGCAGTGGAATACCAACAATTCTTTGTAATTCAAGGTGTTGGATTGCGTTTCTGCTGTTTATGGGCGGTCCTATCGCATACCATACGACAAGCTCGTCTCGTCATTCAAAGCAAAAAAAGAACAAATATTAATTATGTTTATACGTCATTGTAGTATATTTTAGCGGCCCGTGACGTCCACTAACTTTTCTTATCACCGACGGATTGTTAGTACAGAGATGAAAAATATTCGAAACACGGCGTCCCGTTGCCCTCTCATTACGTATTCGGTACAAATAGCAGACATTTTGTCACTTCGTAATTGCTTATCTATTTTAGAATCTCATTAAACATAAAACTAGCCTGTGGAATCTTGATTACACTATAAGTCAAAATATAACACGTCACAACACTCAATGCTATGCACGCTCAACACGCAGATCTAGACCTTTTTCATGACAAACCCCGCCATGTATATGATGTAATTAAGCTGTTCCTAGATAGTTTATAATAAGTGCAAATAGTATATGTATAGGTATTAAGTTTTTGATAATTATTTGATATTAAGAAATAATGATATCCTTTGTTTTATAGAGTTTATATTTGTAAAATTTTATGTTTAAATTTTTTGTTAATGAGAATGTAAGTGTTTTGGTGTTAGTACTGTAAACTTACATTAATTTGTGATTAATAAGTAAATAAATATTCGGAAAATAAAATATATGATGTAAGTAAATATTGAACGTAAAACAGGATTTGAGATTTAAAAGCACCAAATTTATCGACATTGATTTCCATTCAAAATATTTTTTACTGGTTCTAAGTCTATCATAATATGTTAGGGTGTGCCTGAGTAGGTACCACTGCATTGTCTACTTCTGCCGCCAAACAGCAGTGTGTAGTCACTGTTGTGTTCCGGATTGAAGAACATTGCAGCCAGCGTAACTACTGGACATAATAAGACCTTAACATCTCAGGCAAAATAGACATTGCGGTGGTACTTATCAGCGCGGACTCTCACATATGAAAGACCTAATAATTAAGAATAAAGAACAGTGAATTGAATGACAAATATTGAAATCTATACTAGGGTAAGCTATCTCAAACCTCCATTAACCACTAAGCCACCGGTGCATTGATCGATACAAGTCCGCAAATTGTGTGCGAGTACAGTCGGACGCATTTTCTTTTACGATCGCCGACCGCTGTTTACGTGCCGTGCGAAGATACGACCGATTGTTCGGGATTAACTCATCGATTATAATGGATGCGGTATTAGGAAATTTGAATTTTGTTTTCAGAATAACATTTTTTATTATATTACATTTATTATTATTACAAAACTTCTCTGCACTATTAATTTAATCAAAAAACAACATTAATACCCTTTTGGTTGAACCTTGACACAACTCGTTAGCGGGGTAGACCAATGAAACGTTGGAGGGAAGAACTGGGTTGTTTCAATAGTTAACGGTAAATGGTACACTATAGCGTAAGATGGCGATTCACGGTAGGATTTTGGGAAAGTTTTATAGGCCAATATAATGTAATATAAAGCATTTTTAGCAACATGGAAGTAAGATATAGATTATTTATGTAGAGTCAATATCTCGCCAAATTACAGCAGATCACACAACGTTGACGACAACAGAGGGAGGAGTTAAAACACGCCATAGTGGCCCACGTAAGTGTGTCGCGTTCCGGGATCAGCCTGTGTATATCCGCTTCCAACAGGCCGCCATAATTGCGTCGACTGTCGAGGGGTAATCATTTCTCGTCAGTCGACACTCTATTGACCCCACTCCACTTGCCGCAAGTGGGGTCCGTTTGCCATGCACATATAAAAAGACACGACTCGAACTTAAAATTTCAACGAGATATTTTTAATTAGGGCATATTTTATCATCTTTATTCCAAGGGACAGGTAGCTACTAAAATATGCCACATCCACCTATTATCACGGCCATGTTGCCAAAGCTAATAGCGATCGCCTAATAGCGGGCCGGGCTAGTTGTTGGCCCATAAAGACATCCCCATTCCTCGTTTATTGGCCCGCCTTCCCAATCCGATAATACTACCACAGACTGCTTATTTAGAGACTCTTTTCATGTGAAGTTTATTTCTAAATAGAAAAATTGGGAGCCTCTTTCCTTCTGTAGTCAATAGATCTGTAATATTTCAAAATTGCTTTTGTGCGACTTCGCGTGCGTGAAGTTTTCCGGGATAAAAGTCCCGCTATATATTTTCCCGGGAAGTCTATAAGTTTCCTAGGGTCTTAAACTGTGTCCATATCAAATTTCATAAAAATCCGTTAAGCAGATTTTGAGAAAATCGATAACATACTGACAGACAGAAAAGGGGATTTTAAATTATTATTTTTTATGTTTATGCGATAATTAGTCATTAAAATAAAACCAATTTACGGATTTTATCAGGATAATTTTTTTATAAATATAGGAAGAATAAATATTTTGATTTCATCAAAATTTTGTAGGCACGGGTAAAAGTGGGCGTACGGAGCGACATAGTTGTGAAATAACGACCAAGCTCCTTAAATAAAGATTAAGAAAAAAAACATAATAATAAACCACTATAAAGTCTGAAAAATACTTAGATTTCTATAGTATAAATATCATTAAAACATACAAAGTAAGGTGACAGTAAGTCGATATAAACCATCAATAACATCCTCATAATATCTTTACGATGTTATAAAAATAATGCTTCAGTTTACGGCCATAGTTGGTAATTATTACGAGCTCTGCCCACCCCCGTGATGTCATTAATGTTCGCTGGTTTGATTGGTATTTCTTATTTAATATGTTTTATTACGTGCGGTCTTTGGGGATTTCGCGTGATTGTTATATTTATACATTACTAGTTTTTTATTATCAAAATGAAAAATATTGTGTTATTTGCTGCCGTCAGTGAACTTATATTTGACAGAAAAATTCGATGACTCAAAATTCTAAAGCAAATTTTTGGTCCTATCACATCATGGGATGAAACACAGTTTGCGAAAAGTGGATGCCTTGGTTACCTCTGCCTACCTCTTCGGGGATAGAGCGTGAAGATTTTGTCAAAATTCCATTTTTAAAAATCTCGTTTCACAAACACACTCCCTCGTGCATATACATGGACTGTAGAAAAATTACCGAATACGTCAAGATATCCCGGTTGTTAAGGTGGAAAAAAGGGAACGGCTGATACTGAGGAAAATTAAAACCGCCCGCGGCCTATTGGGTAATAATGTGCTCCTATTACCAACATGGAACGATTGCTTCAGGTGCGCTGGGCGTTGTGGATGACGAGAGAGGGAGTGCGGGTTCGATTTTTGACTTATCTTTATATATAAAAATGAATTCCTATTTCCCTTGGTCACGCCATCACGCGTGAACGGCTGGACCGATTTCACTATTTTTTTTTATGTTTGTTATTGCCAGGAGAATGTTCTTATGAAAGAAAAAAATCAAGAAATTGCGCGGAAAATTAGAAAATTTTGGAAACTTAACGACAATATTAATTTTACATTACTGTCAGTGGTTTGAAATAACTGTCAGCGATCGACAGAATGCGCGCGTGCCTATATAGTTAAGACAGGACAACGTCTGTCGGGTCAGCTAGTTATTATAATATTTTTTAATATATCGTTTCGCTATCTTTTGTTTGCGGATTTGAGTGCGTGAAAACCTTTTATCCAGAAGAAACGTAGCTTGTAGTATTCAGGAGTAATGTAGCTATTAGTAAAAACATCAAAATCGGTTTTGTAGTTTTTGAGATTAAAATAGAATAAAATGTTTTATTCATCACGTAGGCGAACATAGTTGCACTTATGATAAGTCAAGGTACATGAGAATATTTATTTATTACTTAGATAAAGTTGCTTATATATTCTAAAGACAATTTATATTGGACATAAAATAAAATAATTAGATTAACGCGATCAAACAAATTACAACTTTATAATATTAGTATAGATTCAATAAGTTTTTTTCATGAATGGCATAATATGTCATCTGAATGTTACCACGTAGTATGTCTCATGATATTATGATTTCTAAATTGTCTTTTAGACCTGCAGGGAATCTCTCTAAAGTTTCGTATGTTTAGTGTCAGCTGGTTTGTCTCAAGTTTCCCGTCGCATTTTAAAAGAGAAATAAATGGTTATATAGAACGTCGAATTAATTGTAGCCAGTGTACTACTGGACATAATAAGACTTAACATCTCATGTCTCCGGATGGTGAACGCGCTGGAATACCAAACAATTTATTTATTTATTAAATATAATCTTACAGGAGTTACACCCAATGTGATTATATTTACATGGTCATATTATAGCCAAGTCAGATAGTTATTCATAGTTATTTCATATGGTCGATACATTATTGGTTAGAGTTTCTATCGTTACCCTTATGAATTCCGCCAGTGTACAATTAAAGATATCTATGTTCCGTCCAACTTCATTAATTATGTTTATGACTCTTAGTATTGTATAATTCAATAGTTTATAATTCAAGGTGTTGGTGGTGATTCTACTGTTTATGGGCGGTCGTATCGCATACCATCTGGCGAACGGCAAGCTCGTCTCATCATCCAAAGCAATAAAAAATAATAATAAATCCAGCAATTAATATTGTTATGAAGGCGGCGTACCATCCCCGTAATCTCTGCTTATGTTAACGACTACGACTAACAATTTGTATTTTTATAGCATAAGCTAGCAAACTAAGAAGTGAGTTTCCTATTAGATGTTAAGTGAAATTTATCTTTTTTTTACGTGAACGGGAAAGTGACTCTACAGCACCGATGTTAAGTGCAGCAGGGTCCAATATAATGTCGACTAACGAGTGATGATTACCCCTCGACAGTTGAAATAATTATGCCGGCCTGTTGGAGCCGGATATACAGGCTGATCCCGGAACGCGACACACTTTCGGCCACTATGGCGGGTTTTAATACCTCCTGTGCGGTGATTGCTATCCGGGCGGATATAAAGTATATCCTACCACCAGTAAACCAACCGCCATTTGCTGTAAGCAAAGGTCTAAAGCGTGGTCCCAGTTTAATACTATGAGTAAAAGTGGTACTACGATCGTCATCGATATTCTCCTTTAACTTTGTAGATTTAAATCATTGATAATGTAATGTCGGTTGGAACATATGTGTGGTGACTCAGTTCGACGCGCCATGTATTTTTATAAATGTACTAGCTGTGGAAGTGTGTTACAAAGTTTTTCAACCATAACCACACGACCTCTTCAATAGTAATCGTTATATTTCAGTCAATTTACATAAAACCGTAATGTACTATTAACCTAAACCTTCTTCAAGAATTGCGCTATCTTTAAGTAAAAACCGTACAAAAAATCCGTTCAGTAGATTTTGAGAAAATCGATCACTTACAGACAGCCTTTGGGGACTTTGTTTTATAATATGTATAGGTAGATATAGCAGGCAAGTTAATGTGATTTGATACTATCGACTTGGCGTACCTTGATGAGGGACATAACAGATGTATTTACATTAGTAAACTAGTTTTTGCTCGTGACTTCGCCCGCGTAAAGGAGTTTCCTGGTATAAAATTCTCGCTATATATTTTCCCGGGATAGAAAGTAGCCTATAACCTTCCCAAAGTCTTAAACTATCTCCACGCAAAATTTCATGACAATCCGGTCAGTAGATTTTGAAAAAGTCGATCACATATATACAAACAGAAAAGGGGACTTTGTTTTATAATATGTATAGATAAACTTATACACGCTTGTTTTTACGTTGCATTACTACATGAAACCAGATATTCGCCTTTACCTCTTCTAATGTTGTACCAATAGTAAATCTTTTAGCCAAAAATTCCGGTTTAATTTTCTGATTAATCATTCTATAGTTTAGCGGGAATATGGCGTGTACGTGAATCATGATGAAAGTAATATGTTGCCGCTGTGACGAATTATTTTAGAGTAGCAGTGGCATTAGTGCCCCTAAAATTAAAATTACTTTTTATTAATTTTCTTTTCGACCTTGTCATTATTATAGAATAACTTATGGCAGTGTTCAAAAAGGTAAGTATATGGATGGTTTCATTGATTAAAGCAATGTCAAATTGACCTACTTAAAGTACATATTGCATGATATTAAAATAGGAAATACGAGTGAAGCTACCGCTCATAAAACGCGTCGGGCCGAGGTTGGCTGAATAAATTCGAGTTCGCCATTTTGTACACCGTAATGAATGCTAAGATTAAGATTTGTGCGGCGCGGGATTGTTCTTTTGTTTGCATTGTGGCCGCGGCCGGTACACCTTGGGTACAGTTGTGCGCTTAAATGCAGTTTATTTATTCAAATAAATTGCATACGAGATTTTAAAGTTCCGCTCGTGCGATATTGCAGGAAGGATTGATATCCTGCAGCAAAGTCGAAAAATTTATCTTTTTCTAAATTGTAGTAACCTAGGTTGACACAGGCTATTTATACAAAAAAGGTCAACAAATTGCCTTTGTACCTTAAAAAAAAAATTCCAAGCTGGCCAAAATAAAATCTATTGTAATTTATACCATCATAAGTTTAGTAATTAGGTTCTTTAGTATATGTAGTTAATATCACAATTCCATATTCGAAATTCAAAAACAACATAATATTCTACATATAAGTACTGGCACAAAAAAGGAAAAATTGCAAAGAATATAATATTGCCAACTGTACTCAGTGCTCGGGGCGATGCAATACACGTGGGACGACAGCGGTTGACAGGCGCGCGCACACGGGCGTTTGTGCGACTGTCGCGCGACTTTTTGTCGTAATTACCTGGTGTGCACGCGGGATTACTCTTGTGTAGTCCGCGTTGATTATTATCTGTAAAGGGATGATTTGTTAAAGGGGTTTTATTTCAGAGATTTTTTTTTAATATCTTAGGTATTTGTTTAATTTAGTCTTCATTTAACAATGGATGCATTGCAGTGATAGAGCACTAGATAAGTAAAACGATCTAGTAATACCATTATAATATTTTGTTAACTATGTTAATTAATTTATCGGTTTATAATTTACCACGTCTTGTAAATTTTAGAGTGATTTTTGACTTAATCTTCCAAACACCAAAAATATTATAAAATAATATCAGTCCTTTTATATACTATTCCACTGCTGGGCACGGGCCACCTCTACTTCTGAGGGAGAATAGTTTTAACTCTGAATACAAATTTCTTGTCTCTGCACAACTCTTGGTTGACTGATAGCGAATGAAATCGTAGTCTATAAAATAAAATACACCGGTTCTAAAGATGTGTTAGTTACAAAGTAGAAATGGAAAACTCTCAGTAAACACATATGAAAAAGAGTATCGTTTGTAACGACTGTCGGTATTACATTCAAATTAGATGGTCCCTTTAATGTTATAATTGGTTTTCATTGTAAATAATTTCTTACAAATATTACTTGACTGCGTATAATGTTTGACTGTCTCTGTGACGTAGTTATATATATTGCATACGCAGTACGACACCGCTCTAAAGTCCTGGGTTCGAATCCAAGGTCGGGCAAAGAAATATTGTTTTTTTTTTTCATATCAGCCCGGAGTATTAAATTTGTGCTCGATATGGCTGAAAATTGGTGGAGAGGTAGCTTAGAACCAGGAGACGGACATAAGATATTTTTTATCCCGTTACCACGGGGACGGGACGTGATATAAGACGTGGAATAAGAAAGCAAATTTGGTATGGAAATAGTGTAAGACCCTGGGAAGGTTATAGGCTACTATCCCGGGAAAATATATAGTGGGACTTTTATCCCGGAAAACTGTTTCAGGCGGGCGAAGCCGCGAGCAAAAACTAGTAAATTAATAAATAAATACTGAAACAAATACTTCGTACAAAGATTCCCTCACACGAATCGTTTACAATCCCTTGGCAGGTCTCGAACGAGTAATCGACGATGGCCGACAACTGCTAATGGCTGCGGTTTCTATTAGTTTTTATTATTCCTCGCCCCATGTCCGAATGTTTTCCTTATTGCCGATCGGTTCCCGCATGCAAGTAACTACTAATGCCCGAGCTTTGTTTGGGTAGGATATGTTGGAACGTAAATGCATTAGAAAATTTGGTTTTCTGTAAAAAAAATATAGAAATAACTTGACGGATTTGGTTGAAATTCGGCACACAGATGGATTAACAAATATGCTACTTTTATCCCCGTAATTTGGGTACAATAAGAAATAGTATTAATAAATAATATCAGCCTTGTATTATAAACTGTCCCACTGCTAGGCACGGGCTTCGTCTACTACTGAGAGGGATTAGGCCATAGTCTACCACGCTGGCCTAGTGCGGATTGGTAGATATCACACACCCACAAAATTCCTATAAAGAACTTCCCAGGTATGTAAGTTTCCTCACAATATCTTTTCACCGTTAAAGCATGCGATAATTCACAGAGAATAGACTCATATTAGAAAAGTCAGAGGTGTGCCTTTGGAATTTGAACCTGCGTACATTCGTCTCAGCAGTTCCACACCCAACTAGGCTATCACCGCTTTCAATGTGTGCTTGGAGAATAATAGAATTTTTAAATTTGATTGTTTAATAGATTGGACATAGGCCTATTTAGAATAAGCAAGCTGAAGTGGCAGTGGGCTGGCCATATCTGTCGTAGGACGATGGCCGCTGGAGCAGACGAGCCCTAGAGTGGAGACCGCGTCTTGGTAAGCGTAGCGTAAGACGACCTTCGGCCCGCTGGTCCGACGACATTCGCAGGAACGTCGGTGGACGCTGGATGAGGAGAGCGGAGGACCGAGCAACGTGGCGTGCTTTAGGGGAGGCCTATGTTCAGCGGTGGACAGTTGTATGCTGATGAGATGAGATCTCTCCCAAGATACGCCACAAAGCCCTGTCTACTGCTTTATGCATCCAGTCGCTACCGGCCATCTTGTGTAAGTCCTACATACGGCCAGAGGGCGTCCCACGCTACGTTTGCCAAGACGCGGTCTCCACTCCAGAACATGTTTACTTCAGCGGTTGTCTTGCGACATATATGGCCAGCCCACAATAGATTCGTCTATCATTTTATTGTTTCAGAGACTTTAACGAAAAGGAGATTAATGCAAGTGAAACCGCGAGCAAAGCGTAGTCATAATAAAACCCATATAATCCGCAAAACGCGTCGATACAGCAATAACAATGAATTTATAAATTTTATGACAAAGCGAGGTCATTTATTTAATGAGTATCAATAAAATCCGTCCACATTGCGTTGGATTGCGATTGTCGTATTAATTGTATTTCGGATGTGTGGTTTTTGTCTGTCCAGGAAACTAATTTATATATCAAAAAGAGGTTTTATTAATTATATTTGGGAGCATATTAATATATTATGTGGGAATAGTTTAGACCTAAAAGTTTTTATTCTGTTTATTTTGAATGACGAGATAAGCTTGCCTTTCGTTTGATGGTAAGCGATACGATCGCCCATAAACAGTAGAAACACTATCCAACACCTTGAATTACAAAGTATAGTTTGGTATTCCGCTCGCTATCCTGAGACGTAAGATCTTGAGTCTTGTTATGACCTACCACCAGTAACATAGAATATAAAATTTTCCAAGGAATAAATTTTCTCTTGCCAGACTGAACTCATTTCCTACTATCATAGCACATATGCTACCACTACGCCAATGGCTAACTCATCTATCTATATATATAAAAATGAATCCCTATTTCCCTTTGTCACGCCATCACGCGTGAACGGCTGGACCGATTTTACAATTTTTTTTTGTTGTGTTTGTCAGGAGAAGGTTCTTGTGAAAGAAAAAATCCAAATAATTGCGCGGAAAATTAGAAAATTTAAGAAAACTTAACGCAAATATTAATTTTATATACCTGTCAATTGTTTGAAATAACTGACAGCGATTGACAGAATGCGCGCTGCATATTCATAGTTAAGACGGGACAACGTCTGTCGGGTCAGCTAGTACTTAATAATACCATTATTACAAAATTAAACAGATGATATTCCAAAATCCACTACCACGAGTACAACAGTCATCGAGTTACAATCGAGTAAACAACAACACAAGAGGCGCGTCCCTAAATTACAGGAATCAATAAAGCTGGGAGACGACATTATGCGACGATTTATTAGCCCAGTGCAGCCTTATTAGTCGGAAGAGACTGACTCGTCGGAATGTAGAGTTATGAATGTGTGGTAGGGGACATTTTGATTGAGGGAAAAAGAAAATTTAGGTTAGAACTTAAGGTATGTTTTTATTTGACACAATACTTCAGGATAGGCAGTATTTTTTTTTTATATTTGTTTGAAATTGAATGATAGGACGTGCATGTCACTCGTCTGTGTAATAGAGATTACTGGAATAAGTTATAGGCCTTGGTATTCTATAATATGTTTGCGGTTAGTAGTGGTTTTATTGAAGCCAAAGAAAGATTTTACTGAAAAAAAGGAAAATTCATAAAAAAAAATGTTCCAACATTAAGATATTGTTATAAGAATTTGTTTTGCATACAAAAAGGTACTCAGCCGTAGCTCGAAGTCTGCTCGCGGTGTTATACACCCGTAGCTTTGGAAGCACAGAAAACTGTTGGTCCTGCACCTGATCTCTCGGTTCATGTCGGATTCCCGTCTCACCGAACTGTGAGAATGAAGGAACAGAGAGTGCCGCTGTGTATTGCGCACATACTTGTACACTATATCTCCAGCGTACCTGGCTGATCGTTGAGTTTGGCTGTTGTAGCCGAAATTCTACTTGGAGGGATTCTTTACTAATAAAAAATAATTAAATTTTATAAACTCATACACAAGGAATAATAAATAAAATGTATTTTTTTAGTGTACCTACATCGTGTAAATTTACAAATAGTAAAAAAAATAATTATAAAGTAAATTAAATCTTATTACAACGCATTAACGACATTTTAACCCTAACTTAGTTACAAAACTGAAATACCCGAAAAGTTTCTTTTCAAAATCATTTCTAATCGTTTGTTGTGTCTACACCGGCCAATATACAAAAGGCAGCAAGAATGCGACAAAGTATTGGTGTATAAAAACCAAATGCCGGCCGGCACTCGCCGCCTCCTCCGCCGTTTAATATACTCCTTTGTACTGGCGAGCACACAAGTGGTATCAGTATAATATTAAACAATAATAAACATAACCCCTTTACTTATTGAAAACAATTATTATTGCGACATTTTGTGAAGATGTCTGTTCGACATTGAAATTTTTAGAAGATTTTTAGCATACTGGTATACCTTATCTGGGTTAACATGTAGAATATTTTTTATTTGCCCTACTACTGTGGACGGTTGTCCTCTTATTATACTAAGAAGGTTTAAAACTTTCTTCATTACGCTGTTTGAGTGCTGGCTGATTATTCATACTTTGAAAATTGTTATGTAAATTTATTGGAATTATTTTATACTATTTAACACATAAAAGCCGCAAGAAATTATTGGATACAGATCAGTTCAAACGAGGTGTGGAAATCTTGAAAGTTGAGTTGAGCAGAAGACATACCGTTGGGTTAATAATGTACATGAACATTTTATCTCGCTTCCTTTGATGTTACATACCACCTAAAACGATAACAAAAAACACAATAATCGTCACGTTTAGTAATAAGTTTATTTATTTTGAAACTCAAATAATCACTTTCGGCCACGCCTGTCCCCGACATATGTCACCGGCGCGCCACGGCACAATAAATAAATAGCACAAATTCCGAAGTGACCAGAGCATTGGTCCAATAAAACCTGACTACCGCGCTAAATAAATAAGGGAGGGTAGCATTTGTTACACCCGTTAGCGTGCTACAAGTCAACGTGTATTCTTTTGGGAATTTTATTGGGGGATTTATAATTGAGAGGGAGATACGGAAGACGTTAGCATGTCGGCTTCCAACAAGGATAGTGATCGGAATTGTTAGGTTTTACTCGATTACGGTAAAGGAGAGTTATGTTTAACACACACACACACACACACACAACATCACGCATTTTATCCCCGAAGGGGTATGCAGAGGCGCAACCATGGCACCCACTTTTCGCCAAGTGTGTTCCGTCCCATGATGTGATAGGGGGCGAGCCTATCGCCATATCGGGCACAAATTCCAGACTCCGGGCTGATACTGAGCAGAAAAACCCAAATATCACTTTGCCCGACCCAGGATTCGAACCCAGGACCTCAGAGCGCTGCCGTACCGCGCATGCAGTACAACTACGCCACCGAGGCAGTTATGTTTAAGTGTGTATTTATCTCATTTTGTATATCAGCCGTGTATTACTGTCCTACTGCTGGGCACGGACCTCCTCTACTAAAAGGGATTAGGCAGTTCACCACGCTGGTTTAGTGCGGGTTGGTAGACTTCACACACCCTCAAAATTCCTATAGAGAACTTCTCAGGTATGCAGGTTTTCTCAAAATGTTTTCCTTCACGTTAAGCGATAATTCACAAAGAATACACACATAACTAGAAAATCAAAGGTGCATACCCTTGGCCTATGAACATGCGTTATTCTCAGGTATGCAGGTTTCCTCACGATGTTCATGTCCACCATTAAAGCAAGCGATAATTCACAAACAATAGACGCATAACTAGAAAAGTCAGAGGTATGCGTCCTTGGGTTTTGAACATGCGTTCGTTTTGGCAGTCTTTTCCACACCCAACTAGGCTAGCGCTATCTGGCATATCTATACTTTTGATTAATCTTTGACAACCTTTTTTAAAGTACAGGCAAAGACAACTATGAAATGATTTGAATCGGCAACAAAGCCCGGACCTTGTATTTTATCAGGAAAGAAAGCGGGACAATAAACACGGAAAGAGAGAGACATAAAGTCGTAAATCGTACGGAAAGTCGCGTTGATACCATGGTACCGACTGATAAGACGATATGCAGCTTGTCTACTGCGTTCTTGACATTTTTGCTTAGCTCTGACAGTGTGGAGAGGGACTTTGTATGTCATTAGATTTAATTAGCACTTCATATACATAATCGGACTCTGGATGCATGAAGGCGGCCCAGAACCGTTCCCTATGGCGCTCAATGGGGGAAGCCAATGTCCAGCAGTGAACGATGCCCGGCTGAAATGATGATGCATAATCAGTCTTACTTATAAACTTGTTTTAGGGTTAAGAGGTGGTTAAAAATTGCTTAAATAGCTGTTAAAAACATCATCGGTTTCCTAATTGAAACCTTATTTAATGGCAAGATGGCGGGTTTTGACTTACAGCTGATCGAGTAATTTGTGTTTTAACTAAGCACAGCTTTGCGATCTTTTTATAAGTAAGACTAATTATGTATGAAGGCGGACTTAGTGGCGTAGCCAGTGTCTACCTGTCAACCTTAGGATGGTGCAGAGATAGTCATAGTAGGTACATGACAGGTAGGTTGAAAGCAGTAAAGAAAATTAAAGAGTAATGAATAATAAAAAAATATACAGATAAGATAATTATTATTATATATAAATATACATGTATGATAATATATAAAGAAATAGAAAGTAGGCCCTAACTTTCTCAGGGTCTTAAACTATCTCCATAGCAAACGTAAAAATCCGTGCAGTAGATTTTGACATAATCGATAACATACAGACAGACAGAAATGGGGAATTTGTTTTATATGCACTTATATAAATTTCTTTATACATACTACTGTCACTTTTATTTGACGTATTTATTACGATAATCTTTGACATATATTCTATAGACACGAACGTCCATATAAACTATTTGTTGAAAATCTGAATTAAAATGGCGACCAAAACGTCACTGCTATAACCTATTTATTCACTTAAACAACAATTAATTTTACTTATTTGAATAATATTTTTTATTCAAATCCAGGTTTACACTTAGTCTAGAGTTCTTATATCATGACGTCATTCCGTACACCACAAGCAGTAAATATTGACCATCCTGAAGTCAATTTGAATGGATTGCAGTTCAATGCAGTTGAACACAGTGAATGTTCGGAACGCCAAATCTAGGAGTACATATATATCGATGACAATAATTAATTTTATCCTCCAATTGAAAAATTTGTTGGCTTTTAAAAAACACGTCTCCATACAATCCAGCCGAAACCTTCAACAGTAGTGCAGTAAATCAATTTATGCCGACATTGCAGCGATGTCGTGACGATGCAGTCAATAACTGATACCAATGCTTTAAGTATGATGCACGTACAATGTAGGAGTTTAGGTAGTAGAATATCGTACTTCCGATTTTATAATATTGTCATTTTTACTAGTCTTTACGTCTGCTAACATTGTGCCAGAAACCATCCATGACTAACGAATATTTTCACCGAAAATACTGGTTATACTTTTTTCATTTTAGGATCTTTTATAGTTTATTTCGAATATGGTTTAGGTGTATTTCAGACTGATAGTGTGATGTTTCCGCCGCGTCAAATTATTTTAGAGTAATATCTAGTGGCATCAGATTATAAATAATAAAACTCCTTTTATTGATATTTAATTCCATTTTTTTTATTTTACATCTACAGGTCGATTAACTGATTATAAAATGTTATTTTTAAGAAGATAAGTATGTGGTTATATTTAGTAACAAAATCACAAAATGATCTTGTATAGGTATATAATAATATATGTAATGTCAGCCCTGTATTATATACTCACTGTAGACTACGCTGTAGACTTATCGACTACGATCCTGCTACGAGGTTGCGTGCTACGTGCTGTAGTTGCGTAGTCGACCGTAGCACAGCATTTGAAAAAATGCTACGTATATTTTTATTTATTTAAATCACAAAAAAAATATTAGCTAATAAATGTTTTCCCAGCGTAATCAACTAATAAGAAGTTGAGCTGTCATTAAATTACTATTAAAACTAATATCGGACATTTTTTTACAATAATGTTATAGAAAATTTAACCAAAATACTGTAATTTAAAAGTCATTTTACTCTGTACGTAAACAATAAGACAGACGGAAGGTATCGTGACCTTATTAAACGGTGTACTTGAATCTATCGATTCGTCTTTACAAGGCACCCTTTACGACCTCATAAATTTAACTGCTGTATCGAAAATGCAATCCAAAAAGTAGACATGCTATAAGACAATAGTCTTGTTCTATATCTTCTATTATAATATATTTTTAATTAATTTGGGAAAATTTTCTGTAAATATGGACAGAATATATTCTCTTTAATAGAATAAATTCTGGTGCAATTATTTTAGTTTTAGATTTTTTTTGTTTTTATGAATGAATATCAAATGTTGTCATGTTGCGATAAAACATGGTACTAAATGATTGTACTGACGTTAAGTTCAAAACGAAAAAACAAAAGTGACCACCAGGTTTTTTATTTTCCTGGTCAGGCTGTATAATGTTCTCCGCATTTGCTATAACTCACAAGCTTACTTTAATAAATCGTCAATCCGCAGGAATCCTTAATTCAATTTATTTAATAAAAATATTCTTCGGTACATCAGGAGTGCTTTTTGCTTAGTGATGCGAGATCACGGAACGAGTCAAGTGTGGTTTTTAATAACGAAATCATGAGTTTGCTGAGGGAAAATCACCTTTACGGAAATAGTATTAGGTTGAAAATAGCTTGTAAATTGTTTCCGCGAAATGAACACTGTCGCGACTTTTTTCGCGTAACTGGTGTACAGATCTAGCCAATACCTGATGATACAGGGTGTTTATTTTTTATATTTTGTAATTTTAATAAATATTATGTCAATTATCCATATATATGTACTACGTACTAGATTTGGCGTTCCGAACATTCACTGTGCTCAACTGAATTGAACTGCAATCCATTCAAACTGACTTTAGTACGGTCAATATTGACTGCTTGTGAACTCGAGTCTAAGAGTAAAGCTGGAATTAAATTTAAAATATTAGTCAAATAAGTAAAATTATTTGTTATGTGAATAAATAAGTTATAACAATAACGTTTTGGTTGCCATTTTAGTTCAGGTTTTGCACAAATAGTTTATATGGACGTCTGTGTCTATAGAATATGCGTCAATTATTTCAAACTTATTAATTTTAGACTTAGAGTCTCTTACCTATATATTTTTTACTCTGGATGATATGACGAGCAAACTGTTTTTCTATTTAGACCTCTGCATAATAACAACCTTGTCATCCAACTTTGAATTAAAACACATGACACTGCTTGTTAAAAGTTATAACGATCGGTAATTAAGTCGCTTCACTATATTTCACACCGGAGTAAATATTACTTTCATTACGTGGCAAATATGGTCAAAGCGGAGGGACTTAACTAGGTGGAATCTTGCATACCAGACTACCACAACACAGTATCTTATTTTTTTTTAAATGGAGGAATTAATGCACTACGAGCTCATAAAGTCGTTGGTCTTGCGTTTCATCTCTCTCCGGTCATGTCGGATTGCCGTTTAACCGGACTATGAGAGTGAAGGAATAGAGAGTGCATCTGTGTATTGCACACACATGAGCACTATAAAATCTCCTGTGTACCTGGTTGATCCACGATGAGATTGGCCGCCAATCCCGAAATTTGGGATAGGAGGGATTCAATCAAAAATGCAAAGTACATTATGTCATCATGCTTTACTAAATCTAGGATATATAACAATTAACTGCACACAACAATCTCTTACGTCGATACAATTATGCCGGCCTGTTAAAACCGGATATACACAGGCTGATCCCGGAGCGCGACGCACTTACCTGGGGTACTATTTTAACACATTATTTGAATACATTACGGGTTTTAACACATAATGTACGGTGGTTGCTGTCCGCGCGGCTATAAAATATATCCTATCACCAGCAAACTAAATACCCAAAAACTTAATTTAATCCATTAATTCTCCTGATATCCCGGAGCATCCTGTACGCAAGTCCGATAGGCACCTGTGTAACACGAGTAGTAGATAGTTCGCCTTTCCTTCGCAACCACTTGGACTAACGATGTCATTCTCATTCCAGGCCGACGAGTTATTGAGACTTTTTCAAGAGACAAACCGCCCGCGCCCGAGCCCCTTTCAACGCCCGAGGGGCCGCCGATGTCACGCCACGGAAGTGGCTTGGACCTTTTTGATTGTAGCTGGATTAAGAGGCTTTAAGGACATTAGTAAAAAAATTACGTAATTAATGTAAAAAGTTTTTTCTAACATTCTTAATTATTGAAAATAAGAAATTTCGCAATAAAAATATTTTCCAGTTTTTATCGCGGTTTTTATGTTATATTGCCTTCGTGGTTACGGGGTAGTCCACGAAGACCACGAAGGCTGCAAAGTCTTTGAAACAACGGAAGAAAATAATGACATAAGAATACCGCGATAAAACCCGGAAAATAGTTTTATTTTGATGTCTAACATACGCGTAAACATAAGAACTCATTAAAGAAATTTGTGATAAATCATGATAAGTAATATTTACCTAGTTATTATCATTTACTTTAACGGTGGAGGAAATCTATGCGAGGAGAAGCAGGGGCCCGGTATGGTTATTGCAAGATTTGTTTTCAGATACGCAACACTATGGCCAGTGACACTCGGTGACGTCACAGTTTGCTATTACTGTTTGACCGTCACTCACCCAATTTGAAAGCTACATACATAATTAATTTATTATTGCGTGAATTTTGCAAATACTTTCTTCTGTTGAATAAAAGTTACATACATTGATAAAAGAATGTTACAAAGGTAGTCAACATATTGCATCACCAAATTAGAAAGCTACATACTTATTATTGCATGAATTTTGGAAATACTTTCCTCTGTTGAATTATAAATTACATACATTGATAAAATTATTTTAAAAAAGTATTCAACCTATTACATAACTATGCTTCGAAGCCACATCTAGTCTCCTCGTGTCCGTGTAGATATCTGATGATAATTACAGTGGTCGGAAGATTGAATGCTCTCGAGCTGCGCATTTTTCCTTTCGTCTGAAGGGTGGGAACAAATGATTGGTTATATATCATGGGGTAACGATATAGGGTAACTTAATTTACTTTTTTTTTAAGTAGTTTGGATTTTTAATTACAAGATGATCCTTAATTGAGTATAAGGAAATTTGGTGGCGTATGTTATTGGATATCCTGTTATGAGTATGGTGGGATGCTTTGGCTATTTAAATCATGTACGGTCTGTGTGCTGTAAAGGTCCTCGAATGCGAGGTAGTTCGGAGTGGAATGGACTGCCGAGACGAATCTCCGCAGGTTTCAAACCCAAGGGCACGCATTCCTAACTTTTTTAAAGTTATGTGTTATCTTAGTGAATTATCGCTTGCCTTACTTGCATATCTGAGAAATTCTCTATGAGATATTTGAGGGCAGCAGTATGTATAGTTGTGTTCTAATTCGACGAACAATATAGAAGTGTCATTACTGAGAAATATGGGAAACACCTCGTAATTCCGTAAAAAATAACAGCAAAACTGCAAAACTACCATTGAACACTAGGCTTCTATGAGGCCAGGCAGTAGTATGACTCTACCACTGTAATTGAAGCTTTAACCTTCAAAACTAGAATTATCTTCTAGATTTACTTCGAAGAAAAAAATATTAGAACACCTCAACCAACAAACTAACCCCACTATCATTGCGTACCCTCATAAATTGAAACTTAACAAATTAGCATTAGGTTCAAATTTATAAAAAGCTCTACATAATATATCATTTTTTTTTTGGAAAATATGACCATTGCGTATTAATTTGTGTGTTGTGTGCTCCTATAATTGGTACACACTTAAGAATTTGACTTTACTACTTTTATAAACAAGAAATGTGCATACTGTTGGAGAAACTTTTTTAAATAAATAAAAACTATTTAAATTAGTAATGTTCTATAGCGAGCCGAAATGTCACAGTATCTTTTTCTCGACCTGAAACGCCAACCCGTCCCCTACCTACATCAAAACACAAAACATCTACGTCAATATACAAAGGTAGGTATAAATGGTGATTTGTCCGTGCGTACAACTCCGGTTGTATCTCATTTGCTAGTAATGTGCTTGATGATAATCATAATATTTTTGCTCAGAGATCAGCCTCGATAATGTTTTAGTAAGGGCAGCAAAAAAATATTTTAAAAAAAATTCACCGTCAACTATTTGAACACAATTACAAAAAAAAGTCGTTAACTACCCTATTGCAAGTATTGTTTGGTATTCCACTGCGATCGCCATCCTGAGACATGAGATATTAAGTCTTATTATGTCCAGTAATTAGACTGGCTACAATGTTCTTCAAACCGTAAAAAAACAGTGATTATACAATGCTGTTTGACGGCAGAAATAGACATTGCGATGGTACCTACCCAGGCGGACACTCACATATGAGAGACCTACCACCAGTAATTCTGTCCCACTGTTGGGCACGGACCTTCTATACTATCGAGACGGATCAGGCTTTAGTCCAACACATTCACCTAGTGCGGAGTGGAAGACTTTAAATACCTATTCACAAAATTCTTATACAGAATTTCTCAGCTATGCAGGTTTCCTCACAATGTTTTCGTTCACCGTTCAGACAATCCATATTTTATAAAGAATACACACTTAATTTAAGAAAATTCAGACAAGCGCGACATTGGGTTTTAAATTTGCGGACATTAGTCTTAGCAATCCGTCCCATTCCCAAATAAGCGATATTAGTCTTTAGAATATTCTTTTTAAAATTTTAATGTCTTTATTAAATATATTATAACGTAAAAGGGTGAGTCCAAATGCGATTAACGTATCTTTACTCCGAAATGATTTTTAAAATGATAGTCTTTGAAAGTAGACAGCAGCAATCGTATAAAATCTTTATTTTGGTGGAATGGTTAGTCTTTACCGTCCTTTTACGGTAGGTAAAAACGACTATTAAAGGAAACTATTTTTATAGCTTTTGAAATGGTTCAAAAAAATCTTGGTTCCACGGTCTTTCACGGAGAAGATTTCTTACAATCTTGTGCGATATAAAGTGGCATTAAGTCCGCATGTACTTACGTATAAAGTAATATATAAATAAATTAGAGCTAATGCAACAAACTCAGAAAAACTGTTCTCAAATTGAATATAGCTGCAACTCTTTTTATTACTCTTTTATTAACCATCAAGTTTTGCAAAAAGCACTTGCCTAGTTAACAAAAATACTTAATTTTATAATTTACAAATTTTTTATTGCTGCCACTACCCCGTTGAATATTGCCCTATCACATTTGAATAATTATTCAAGAGGCTGATGTGTCGCGTTACAGCGCCCGGTGAACCTATATTTGAACTTGTTTACTCTCACGCAATTTTGGCATATTTTTCATACTATAGATAGATATGTATGTACACTCTTCTGATTTATATTGACAGTTCAACTTCCAGTCAATATTGGTGATCAGGAGATATAAACTTTTGGTCACTTAACAGTGGTGAAGGGTCCATATTACCCGATTCCTATCGGCTTCCTTTTTGTAGCTTATGTAAAATTATCATTAAAACGATTTGCAGCACGCATTTATGCATATTAGTATCTGTATGTTGTGGCGGGTTCGCTTTTAGGAAAATTCATCGTTCGCTACTAATATTTAGAATGTTATCCAGCGTCATAAATCATTTAACAGTGGTGGAAAAAAGAAAGTTTGTAAACGAAGCTGACCTTACAAAGTCCTGTGTTATTTTTTACTTATATTGAAAAAAGAGGTTTAAATAGTTTATGTTGATAAAAATCAGAAAATTCATGGTTCCCCCTTTTTTATTTCGAGATTATTGGAAATTATTGCACAACAAATACGTAGAATTAAGTGTATATAATTCAATTTTTACATCAAATATAACACAGAATCATGTAACAGTGAGCCAGCGATATGGCACCTAAAATGCTTGCCGTAATTTAGGTGTATTACTTCTCTGCCTACCCATGAAACCTCTAGTGGAAAGTCTCTCGAGAGGCCATCTGAGTAGGTACCACGGCAATGTCTATTTCTAACGCCAAGCAACAGTTTTCATACACCTGTGTTCCGGATTGAAGGACATTGCAAGCAGCATAATTACTGGACATTATGAGACCTCTCAAGGTGACGAGTGCAGTAGAGTACTACGAAATACTTTGTAATTAAAATGATCTTATTATTTACTAGCTTCCGCTCGCAGCTTCGCCCGCGTGGATTTCGGACTTCAAAAATGGTGCCGGTCGTGAACGTTCGAGAATGTTCGTTTTACGAAGCTACTCGCTAGGTGATTCGCTAGCCTCTAGGTGCCAAGCAAGCCGCCTGCCTGTGCGTTCGCGACCTTATATATATACAAAAATAATCCTTATAGCATGATTCAGTATTCACGCATGATGGCTTATTATTAGCGTATTTCATGTATAACTTTGGTGTTTCTATACCGATTTCTATGATTCTTTTTATGGAATATTTAATAATGTTAACTTTTTAAATTAGGGATGACTGAGAGTGTTATAAACGTAAGAGTAGACAAATATAATGAGAAAGCTTCGAACTGCTAAGCTATCGGGAGTTACACGTGTTATTGTGAGTCAACCATAAAAGATAGACATATGCTGTCGTGGGATATTTTTTACATAATTTTAAGGAGAACATTTCCGTCATACATGATTTCTGTGTAGCTTTAACCATTAAGGTTGCACACGCGACGGAAGCTTAAAAATGGAATAACTTCTCCCGTTTTCCCAACATTTCCCTTCACTGCTCTGCTCCTATTGATTGTAGCGTGATGAAAAGTATACTATAACCAGCACAGGAGTATGACAAATAATTGTACCAAGTTTCGTTAAAATCCGTCGAGTAGTTTTTGTTTCTATAACGGTTATACAGACAGACAGACAGACAGACAGACAGACAGACAGACAAAAATTTTACTAATTGCATTTTTGGCATCAGTATCGATCCCTAATCACCCCCTGATAGTTATTTTGGAAATATATTTCATGTACAGAATTGACCTCTCTACAGATTTATTATAAGTATAGATATAGATGAGCGGTCGTATCGCTTACCATAAGACGAGCTGCATGCTCGTCTTGTCATTGAATTACAATAAAAAGAAAAGAAAAAATCGTGATGCTATTTATGTATGCAGTAAACTGTGGGCTTACGATAAAGTTGACATCACTTTGTAAACGAAGTGGGACATGCATTCATTATGTTATCGAGGGCGGCGTGCATTTTATAGCATTCGAGCTTCGGTGATGTATGAAATATGAAAAATTATATGCGTCATTAAAATATTTTGTGAAATATGATATCAGGTTAGCGTTTTAATTTTTGTACAGTCCTAAAAGTACTTTAACAAATTTAGAATCAAATCTGTACATCTTAAGCTTAATTAAAATATTTTTTCTTTGTGTGAAGTAACGTAAATGACTTATATTTTATTTTTGTGAAGAAAATAGTCTTGGTAGTAACACAAAAATACGCTTTTTGCAGTTTTGAATTGGTTCATTTACTTATGCAGGTTATTTTAGTTATCTATGAGCAGTCAAAACATGATTTTACATTCAAAGAACGTATACTACATTTCGATCAGTTTCCTGACATAAATACTACCTCCATATAAAGAGTTTGGACGTAAACACTGAATGTATTGATACCTTGTTTTAACACAACAAAACCCAATATTACTTAGTGGCACGGTACTTTATTTAGAAATCTATAATCTGATGTAAGTTAATTTAAAAATAAGCCGACATTTTATGACAATATCATTTTTGCATCAAACAACACACTTCTCTTCGGTAGCACGGTACTATATTTACAAATCTATAATCGTAATTACTGCAAGCCGTCCCCCGTGGGGCGTCACGGTCCATTACACCGGCGCGTTGTACTATTGTGTTCTACACTGATACTGTGTTGTGTTCGTTTGAATATTAGGCATTCGTGCAATTATTTAGAATCTTACTAATATAGGAAAAGTCTTTGGATGATTTGATGATGTAAATATATTGATGTATGCATTTGAATGGAAACCTTGACCACGGTCTAAATTAGCATTTAAGGATAAGAGTGGCCTTTATGTTAATGCAGGACATGATGTATGCGTCTGCCAAATTTCATCCAAATCGGTTTAGTTGTTTATGAGTTTAGTGCTAATAAACATTGAATAATTTTCACAAACTTTCGAATTTATAATATTTGTAAGCTAAGAAATAAGATTATACCTTACTATTTATCTCGAAAAAGGACACAAAAAACATGTACATGGTAACTAATTTTCGCACATAAGGAACCGCGAGTAAAATCTAGTGACAATATCATTTCTCGTATCCCTGTAAAATAATATCAATCATCAATTATCAACAAAAATTTTCTCGTAAGTTTCAAAATTAGTTTTAATGAACGCACACAATCAATATCCCAAAGAGGATTCAATACAAAAAAGATCATAGAAAAACTCAAACTATATTGCAAGTATTAAGCCCAAAACAATACACAGTCCGTTGCTGCTAGACAGAGAAGCGGATACTCACAATTCAAGTTCACGCCATTCAGATTAAATAAAATCAATAACACCCCACCCAGGAACTGTTCTATTGCCCCTGAACACGCCAAAAAGAAATCAACCCTAATCAGCACAGATCAATCATCCTTGATTTATGGGTAATCATTAGGTTCTGTATGTCCTAATTGAATGGTATTAATTCATTTTAGATGTTAGGCTTCAATAAATAAGGACGATTTTTAACTGTCAGATGACTTTATGCATTATAATTGATCTTAATTTTAAAGTTGTAAATTTTATTATTACAATTGTTATATTTAATTTGTTCTTTTTGTTTTATATCATTCAGCAGTGGTGAAAGGTGAAATTTTTCGAAAGGGAACCCGAACGGCAAATAGTTACTAATATGTATCAATGCGGCCTGCAAATGGTTCTGACGATAATAAGATTTTATATGAAGGGAAGCCGACAGGAATCAGGTTAATTGACCCTTTGCCAGTGTGGTACAGACGTCTGATCTAGATTTAATGAATAAAAATTGGTACAAATATTATGGTAGTTAAATTTCATATAAATACAGATGCTTTTACAACGATAGAGACTAAATTGAACGAATCAGCTATCATTATTGCAAATTTTATTTTTGCATCACAAATACTTTCTTGAGTTCGGTATTGTGAGATAAAAAGATATCTAAAGAACAAGATTTGTTTTTCATCATCAGTTATTATAATTAATTGTTATTTTCAGGAATCAAATGTAAGGTAACGTCATAGTCAAATTAAGTGAAATTATTTAATGGATATTAGTGCGCCTCAAACATTGAAGTACATATATATCGATGACCTAAAAGTATTTTTCAAAGCCGTTATCCACTAAAGCTAAGTTATTATTTGAATTGACTTCTCTTCGAGGTTTTGAATAAAATATATTATTTAAGTTGATATTGTACTGTTAGGTTACATTATAGTAGGCCTAGTATATTGGAGAAGAGTTCTCAAATTAAATAAATAAATTATTAGTGAAATGTCAACTCTTATTATATTGTACTTAAGATACTACAAGTACTGAGATATCTCCTATAACCTCAACCACTAAACCATCTTCAATAAAATTCATCAAATAATTTACTTGCATTAATCTTGACCTGCCTGTAATACTGGTTTATGTTTTTCCAATACGTTATAGCTACAACATGTCTTGCTTTTCGTGTGATACCACAACTGTCCTGCTGGCGCAATGATCAATCAAATCATCAAATAATTTATATAGATCATAATTTACTTGAATTATTCATGACTAGTCCAATCAAAATGTGTGAAAAAACCAGAACTTTTGAACTTTGATTTTGAATAAAAAAATTTGCACACATAGGATCGATGGGGACTTTTGACATTTTATTGGTAATGACATATTTAACGTCTATACCAATTATCAGCTCTATGCGAATTTTTACTAACTTAAATGTTAATTTGACTGGACTAGACGTGTCACGTCATACCTTGTAAAACTGGTGCGTGTTTTCCAATACCTAAAAGCTATACACGTCTAGTTTTTCGTCTGATAACATAACTATCCCGTTAGCGCAAAAGCCTTGGCATAAATTGAATGAATAGGGTTCGAATCCTTTAATTTTAAGGGTGATTTTTGCAACAAATTTATTACTTTTCATAAACTGGTGTACTATTTAGTCTCTTGTAGTCAACGGCTCGTTGGCTCAGTAGTTAGAGCGCCGGTGTCGTGAGTTCGGCTCGCGCTCTCTACCAGTAGACAGCCGTGGTCTAGCTGAGCGACTCGCAACGCCGGAGGTCGTGGGTGCAAATCCCTCACGAGCCCCTTTTTTGAGCTGGAGTAGCAGTAAAATTACTTTTAA
This sequence comes from Manduca sexta, assembly GCF_014839805.1. Taxonomy (NCBI): domain Eukaryota; kingdom Metazoa; phylum Arthropoda; class Insecta; order Lepidoptera; family Sphingidae; genus Manduca; species Manduca sexta. The sequence continues at coordinate 10,943,189 of NC_051123.1, forward strand.
ATTTTTTTCTGGAATACCTAAGTAAGTCTTTCGATGGTATTTTTTACTCTTAATTTTTACTCTCAACGACAGAAAGTGTATATTTTGTACAAATAGTTATTCTCAGAATTTCAGTAAATTCAAATAAGTAGTATCTTCGTTTTGTTTTAGACATTCGTAGCCTGGCGTGACAATTACGAAAAAGACAAATATCGATACAAAAACCTTCATTAATGTCCTGATTTTCATCCGCTGACGTCATAGTTACCATAGCTCAATAGCCCAACCAAGATATCTAGACATTTTACCGATAGAGTCAGGTTCAAATCCTTGCCAATTTTTGTAAAATTTTCAGTACATTTCAAATATGGTCTAGTATTTGCTCTTCTGTAGTCAATGGCTCGTTGGCTCAGTAGTGAGAGCGTCGGTGTCGCGGGTTCGGATCTCGCTCTCTACCAATAGACAGTTGTCTAACTGAGCGGCTCGCGGCGCCGGAAGTCGGGGGTGCAAATCCCTCACGAGCCATTTTTGCTAGTCTTTGCTCGTATCTCTGTGAGAGTCTTCACGAATGAGTCGGAATCACGATAGCGTATGAGACTTTGTTTTTATTAAATAAGGAAATTGCATATCGAAATTGAAAGGTTAATTGACTTGAACGACATTGTCGACACAAGTTTCATACATATTTAAAATCAGCACTTTTTTCTATGTTTTTTTAATTAAGTTAAAAATTTTCGAAAAAAAATGTCGTTTAAGTTAATTAGTCTGTCAATAGTCGATATGTTTAGAAGTTATATGTAGGTATTATTATATCAAATATGCCCTCTACAATCTTAAACATTCCATTTATAAATTAAAAGTTGACGCTGTACAAGAATCACTAATATTTTTCCGATTTACAGAGCAAACGCAAATTGGATTATCTCTTTGAATTCACTACTATTGGTCCATAAACACTTATTTCAAATATATAAAAACTTTTTATGTAAGAATGTATTGAAAGACACGTCTTTTTTTGAACAAAAAATGCTTAAAACAATCAGCATAATTGCTCGCTCTATGAATGGTTGTATAAAAATACGTCAATATCAGCTGGAATTAAAAATCATAAAAAAAACCTTCACAAACATCCATTGCATCCAGATTTCAATAAAAAGCCGCGGTCATAAATATTGTCGGAAAATGACGGGTACACAAAAAACAAATCAGGACTGCTGTCGAAAGCCGGCATGAAAGCCGATATATCACGGTGTCCTCTTGTTTTCTAATTGAGAAATATATTGAAACATTTTTTCCGAATGATACCGGAGTGAAAAACAAACAACGGCTTTTGTGGGGAGATGGTATGTCGCCTTTATATGTACACACAAAAATAAACCTATAGAAACTATAATTCTCTAGTCACAATAAACTTGATGAGAATGAGCGAGACGCTTGTTTCGGTAAAAAAATTGAGCAAGGGCTTTTTATTTTACATTTACAGTTTATTAATATAGACTGTTATAGGAAGGTTATTTTTTAGGCATCAATGGACATTCAAAAGTATAAATATAAATAGTGAAATGTGATGAAAATTTTAATAAAAAAAAAATAAAAATAAAAAAAAATATGTGATACTTTTTATTTATCTCTTGCAAAATACCATGTAAACCTAAAAAAAACTTTATCAATAACAAAATTTATATTTACTAATGGTTTCAATTTTTTTTTTTCAAACTTTGAGTATATACTCGTATTAACCAACAAGATGATAGCTATAGATGTTTATTTGTAGCTAAACGCTTCATACCACGTCCGTGAGGCGTGAACGTCCATTAGTGCGATCGGCATTGAAGTGAGCGCGATAGGTAAAAATGTGTTCAGCTAATGTCCAATATGCGCGTACGCACTAGGTTCCTACAAGTAGAGCGTTATGTTCGTAGGCTTTATTTAGGCAACTTAATAAAAATTGCCTCTTATTAGCAACTTTGTATGCTAGATATAAGTAGTACTCATAAACGCCGTTTTATTTTCCAAGTAATACATATTTTTTTTCTTTTTATACGGGCATAAAAAAAAGCTACGATAGCCTAGTTGAGTATGGAACGGTCTGCCGAGACGAATGTCCGCAGGTTCAAATCCCAAAGGCACACACCTCTGACTTTTCTAAAAAATCATGTGTGTATTCTTTATGAATTTATCGTTCGCTTTAACGGTGAAGGAAAACATCGTGAGGAAACCTGCACATCTGAGAAGTTCTCTATTGGAATTTCGAAGGTGTGTGAAGTCTACCAATCCGCACTAGGCCAGCGTGGTGGACTAAGGTCTAATCCCTCTCAGTGGTAGAGGAGGCCCGTGCTCAGCAGTGGATAAGTATATAATACAAGGCTGATATTATTATTCGGGCATAGCAAACTGGTGCAGTGGTACCTGAGGGTAAATGGAATGGGGACCAATGAAATGTCGACCGACACAGGCGGATCCCGCAATGCGATACACTTATACACTTACATAGGCCACCAGTGGCGAAGCGTCCATACAACCCGATTCCTACCGGCTTCCCTGTCAGTTTTATTTACGTTCGTATTAGTTTTTGTTTGCTGGTGAATTGGTTGCGATATGTTAACTAAGGCATTTTTTGAATCGGGTTACCTTTTGAATAATTTTACTCTTCGCCACTGTAGGCCACTATACCTTGTGTACATGATATAAAATATATTCTACCACTAACGAAATATATAAATTACGTTAGAAATTAATGTAAGTTTTACTTACATAATTAATGTAAGTTTTACTTACATAATTAATGTAAGTTTTACTTACATAATTAATGTAAGTTTTACTTACATTAATTATGTAAGTTTTACTTACATTTAAAATACTTATCTTAAATTTTCTATAATTTTAACTTTCTAACAAAAAAAACGCATTTAAATCAATCCATTCGTTTCGGAGCTACGACGTCAGACATACACATTAAATTAAACTTATATCACCTCTTTTTCAGTCTGAGGTTAATAATCGAAATAAATAAAGTAACGAAAAAAACTCTGCCATTTTCATAGCTCCGATAGTCCCCCAGTCTGTACTCTGTGGAGTGTCATAAATCCGCATTAGTCGAGTGTTTGGGCGTGGGCCGTGAGCTCTGTCGGTGCTTGATTTACGCACGACATCAATTCTTATGAAGATGCCACTACAGCTTCGATTCCGTGAGTGGTGTACGGATTTATGTCCTATCGATTTTGTTTTTATTCTGAGGGTTTGGTAAGGTTTTGCTTTTGTAACAGACTGTGTATGTTTGGTTCTAACAGGCCTGTATAATTGTGGCGACTGTCGAGGGATAATCATCACTATCAATCGACATTATATTGGACCCCACTCTAATTACCATCATTGTATACTTTGCTGTGCTCGTTTAAAAAAATGCTTATATTTTCTTTTAATTTTATTTATTTAACTAATATTTTTTATTCAAATCCAGGTTTACACCTAGACTACTATCATAACATACATAACATACTATCATATCATATCATACTAGACTTATATCATAAGCGCCACTCCGTACACAACCACAGGCTGTCAATATTGACCATACTATAGTCAGTTTGAATGTATTGCAGTTCAATTCAGTTGAACACAGTGAATGTTCGGAACGTCAAATCTAGTATGTAGTACATATATATCAATAATATATACAGACATAATAATATTGTATGACGTTAAAATGATGACGCAAGTAAAACAATGGTAAACATTTTCCTTATATCCAAATACTGTCACAAAGATAATTACCAAGATATGTTAGTACGAAAACAAAATATTGGTTTTTCGTTCGTGTTGGTCACTGATTAATTATGAATCGTGATAATATTGTTATCAGTAGTTTATTAAAAATTCTCTATTAAGTGCGCGCCCGCAACTATCTAGGGAGTATTTCGTATAGATATAAAGTTTCTGAATGTGGTTAAGAAAAAATAAACAACAAGATATTTTAAAGTTAGTTGAAATTATTTTTTGGCCATAGGCAATAACTCGTTAACGCAAAGCTGAATACTTGTAATATATGCCTGTAGTGCTGATTCTTGGGTTCGATTTTCAGGTCGTGCAAAGTGATATTAGGTTCTTCTATGCAGTATCAATCTGCACTCTGGAATATTTGCTCGATATTGCGATAGGCTCGCCACCTATCACATCATAGGACGGAATACAATGGAACTGAACTAGTTGCGTCTGCCTACCTATTTGTGTTGTAGCAAGAATTTGAACCTAGTTCCCCAAAGAGACCTGGCAAGCAGACTATAATTTCCATTCCCCGAGGCCAATCTTGTTCCCTCGGTCTTTGTACCAAATGCACGCCCATGCACGAGGTGACATTTGCCGCTGCCTTAGGAACACAGTTAAGCACACCTCTTGGTTGTAAATTCACTTTGAGGCCTATAAGGGCGAACATTTCCCTTCCTTTTCCCCTACGCCTATCCTAAAAAGGCTCGTATCCATCCCACACCCTGCCCTCCGCAAATTCCTTCCTGTCGCAGTAGTGTCTTACAACTCCCACCAGTGGCGAAGCATCTATATAACCCGGTTCCCTTTTAGGTTTATTTACAATTATCTTAGCTTTTGTTTTCTGTTAAATTGCCCGCGATATGTTAAGATTTTTTTTTGTCTCGGGTTACCTTTTGAAAAATTTCACCCTTCGCCACTGACTCCCACCCTTATACCATAGAGGGGAAGGAAGGGTACAACTTGTAAATTCGACTCATTAGGAACAAACCACTTCCATAATCTTTACATCTGCGTCCTGTTAAACTTCAGTATTGACATAGAACTGTCACGAGCCTCGTATTGACACGAGATATTGTTACTCCGTACCCTCCACATATTGAAATTGTTTGTGTGTTTTTAAGTGTAATTAGTCGTGTGTATTGGCCTTTGGGGATTCTACTAGAACTATTTAATCGAAAGCCCAGATCTTGTAGGGCATGTAATTTGGACTGGTGTGTTTAATAATAAGGTAAGTCTTTCATATGTGAGAGTCCGCCTGGGTAGGTACCACCGCAATGTCTATTTCTGCCGCCAGAAATAGAAGTGTTGTACTGTATAGGCAGTAGTATCGCTTACCATCAGGCGAAAGTGCATGCTCGTTTGGTCATTCAAAGCATTAAAAAATGACGATAATAGTTCGTCTCTAACCTTATGTCTAATATTTACTCAAAATATGAGATCTTTACAAGTATACATATTTTCTCACGATGTGTTTTCACCGTTAAAGCAAACGATAATTCACAAAGAATACACACATAATTTTCGAAAAGTTAGAGGTGTACGGTCTTGAGATTTGAACCTGTGGACATTCGTTTCGGCAGTCCGTTCCACACCCAACAAGGCTATCTCCGCTTAAATGAGAAAAAATAGAAAAAGAAATTTGTTTTTGCGACAGATTCAAGAAATTGCAGAAATAATTATGACTAAGTTTTAACGACTCCATCTACTAATGATAATCATAATAAATAGAACTCTATCGATACATATCAAACCTCGCGTGACCGCGCAATAACCTAAAAATAAATGACAAAACTAATACATTTAACAATCAGGGCGCGGTCAACGCTTTATCGAACTTAACCCTTCCCTATTAAGCAATTATCTAACCGGTCGTGTGTTAATGGTTAAAGTTAACTAAGGGTTCAAAGCACACGCGATCGAATAGTAGTTAACCGCTGTTATTGTGATTACGACTGGCGATACCAATGATATCATTTGGGTTAACGATCAGTGTGAATTGATTTCTGGAAGGGTTTTGTTTCGCGTGTTTAACTTGTAAAGAAGGCGTGACGGTACATGATGGAATTGATGGTTTAAAAGTTATATCATGTTTACACGTTGCTGTAACTACGCGAATTCCCCGTGATTCAGTATTAGTCCAACAAACTCTATAAAAATTCAATTCAATTAAAATAAATATTTCCCTTAAACTTTTTAATTTCACCGAAGATTTACAGATTTTTGAATAATCACTGTAATGTATTAACCATAAGATTAATTTTGATTTTTCGATAAAAATGAGCAAGATTTATAAATAACTATCTGACCCGACAGACGTTGTCCCGTCTTAACTATGAATTTACAGCGCGCATTCTGTCAATCGCTGAAATGAATTTTTCTTAAATTTTCTAACGTTCCGCTCAACTTCCTTAATTTTTTCTTTCATAAGATCCTTCTCCTGACAATAACAAAAACAACGAAAAAAAATAGTGAAATCGGTCCAGCCGTTCACGCGTGATGGCGTGACCAAGGGAAATAGGGATTCATTTTTCTATATATAGATTTGATTTAGAAAAGATCTAAAATTATAGTTTATCGATGGTTATATGACAATCATGTCCTACATTCTAGTAGCAGAGGTGGCTAGGAGTTGAGAGCTACGCAATAACATGAATAATAGAGCGGCTTGTGATACAGAATGTCGCCCCCAGGGTGATATGTTTAAACAACTGCCCCAGGAACTGTGTGAGGTGGATACGGTATCCTAGGGCCGTAGGCAAGACTTCCCACAATTGTTTATACTTATAGAAAACAAAAATATGTACGGGAACGACAGTCTGATGACAGAATTGGCTAGGTTTATTGAGGAGTTTGATTCTTGTTAAGTACAATACATATTTCATGGAATAAGGCGGTTGGCAAAAGAGCTAGATAACTTGATTGCAAGGGATTGCGAGCGCATCTATCTTTATAGACAAATTATAAAAAGAAAGGGACATATTTTAAATTCTTTTAGATAATTTCAATGATCATGCAAAAATTTAAAAATATCAGTGTTTTGGACGACATTTGTACCATTTAAATAGTATTGGATAAATGCTACAATTACGCGTAGTGCTACGAAGTCTATAGCTACGCAAGTAATGGCCTGCGCTCTCACATTTGTCTGTTGGTCCATACAAACGGATACCTGTCGGCTTCTCTTTAAGTAGAATTTCTGTAGAATCTAATTATCATCAGAATGATTTGCAGACCACATGTATGCATATTAGTACCTATATCCCTTTTCGAAAATTTCACTAGTCGCCACTGACCTCTGAAGGTCTACTTCGAAAAACGAAATCCGTTGTTTCGGATGACGGAACGCACGTTTTGTTACTACGAAGTGTTACGGATCCGATGACGGATTCGACGACGGATCCGATCCGTTTATCGCAATATTTCAGACATGGAATGTGTAAGAACTTATAGCGTTTCGCCATCTCTTTTTAAAACCATCTGCGAGAATAAAGTACCATTGCTTTCTCCAAAAAAATAAAATTATTCAATAAATTGATCCTACCACTAAGTTGAGCCACAGAACGGTGACGGATCTGAAGTAATTTGGTATTAAAGTGAAATCCGAATTTCATAGTTTCTTCGTCTCGGACCGACGTTTCGACGTTCGTTTTTCGAATTAGACCCTCTGCTCAAATAACCGCATCCGAAATAGGAAGCGTTTCGTACCCAACGTGTTGACCAAGTAGTGGACATTTTGTGACCTTCTAATAAATATTTATCCCCTCATATTTTGGGTTGCGATACGACCGTTGTCGTGTTAATTAGCTTTAATTACATAATTTATACGTTTGTTTAGGACCCTAACTATGTATTAGGGTTTTTAAATGAATTTACTAAGGGTTATAACTTTTTTGGTAAAATGGTTTACGAGTGGAATATTTTTATGGAATGTAAATGTTTATGGTGAGAGATAACATTTCTTTGGCATTATGTAGCTAGTCCAAATTTAAAAATCGTGTAAGAAATTCAGAATAAGTTGATTTTTTTTAAATTTAACAATGAGTAAGAATATGAAAGTGGCTTAATACTTAATAGAGACTTGATATCTTTTCACACATCGCGTGATGTTTATAAATATTTTTTAAAATGAAAAATACCTTTCCGGTTAAAATATTTAATATAATAAATCCTCAACTGAATTATTGACCTAGTTGCAATCACATCCTTTTGAAATTACAAACAAAATAAGACCACGACTATGTCGCCGAAGAGATAGATACAATGACAGTTACTCTATGTAGATCTTACCTTATTGATCATGTTCAACTTTTCAAACTTCTGAATCAACTGGTGGTAGGTTTCTCATATGTGTTAATCCACCTAGGTAGGTACCACCTCAATGTGTATTTCTGCCGCCAAGCAGCGGTGTGTAGTTACTTTTGTGTTTCGGTTTGAAGGACATTGTAACCAGTGTAACTACTGGTCATAAGACTTAACATCTCACGTCTCAGGATGGCGAGCGCAGTAGAATATCAAACAAATACTTTGTAATTCAAGGTGTTGGATGGTGTTTCTATTGTTTATGGGCGGTCGTATCGCTTACCATCAGGCAAACAGCAAGCTCATCTCGGAATTCAAAACCATAAAACAATGTCAAAAATTCTTTAACAAACTTCACAAATAAACGTGAAACTACAAAAACAAAAGATCAAACCAAAAGCCAACCCTCCCGTGCTCGCAATTAAATCAAAAACACAGTGGCGTTAACGGCCGCTTATTAAAATTGACAGGGCGCGTGTATGGGACACCTGCTGAAGGGTTGACGAGGTGGAAGCGATACGTTTAGCTCGCAGGGTTGATTTAATGCCTAGGGGGAGTTGATTGATAGGATCAAAATGATCTGTGAAGGATGCAATTGCAATACATATGAACATAAACTTTTCTGATTTTACCAAGATGCGTTTTTTTTTTATATGTGTACGGCAAAATGACCTCACTGATGGTATGTAAGGGTACAATAGAATGTCGACTGACGAGAAATGATTAACCCTAGATAGTCGACATAATTATGCCGGTCTATTGGAACCGGATATACACAAGCTGATCCTGGTACGGGACACACTTACGTGGGGTACTATGGCGGGTTTAAGACCTTGTTTACGGTGATCACAATCCGGGTTGATATAAAATATATCCTACTACCAGCAATTGTTAATTATCGATCGCTTTAACGCTGAAAATAATCTGAGGAAATCTACATATCTTAGGACTAGCTTTTGCCCGCGGCTCCGCCCGCGTTATAAAGTTTTTCGGGCTAAAGTTTTCCGTTATAAAAGTCACGCTATATATTTTCCCGGGAGCCTATGTTCTTCCCAGGGTCTCAAACTGTCTCCATACCAAATTTTATCCTAATACGTTGGGTAGTTTTTGTGTTTAACACGTTCGGGCAGACCGATGCAGCGGGGGACTTTGTTTTATGATATAATTTTGTAGAACTTTTGAAGAGGAACAATCCCGTCATACATTATTGTTGCATAACTTTAACCGTTTACGCAGCGCACGCAACAGAAGCTCTCAAAACTAATAAATTGTCCCCGTTTTTGCATCATGTTTCATTACTGCTCCGCTCCTATTGGTCATAGCGTGACGATATATAACCTATAGCACTCCAGGAACAAAGGGCTATCCAACACAAAAATATTTTTTCAGTTCGAACCGGTAGTTCCTGAGATTAGCGATTACTGCTCCGCTCCTATTGGGCATAGCGTGATGATATATATAGCCTATAGCATTCCAGGAACAAAGGGCTATCCAACACAAAAAGAATTATTCAGTTCAAACTCCTAGTTTCTGACATTAGCCATTACTGCTCTGCTCCTATTGGTCATAGCGTGATAATATATAGCCTATAGCACTTCACGAACAAAGGGCTATCCAATACAAAATGATTTTTTTAGTTCGAACCGGTAGTTCCTGAGATTAGCCATTACTGCTCTGCTCCTATTGTGTATAGCGTGATGATATATAGCCTATAGCACTCCACGAACAAAAGGCTATCCAACGCAAAAAAATTTTCAGTTTGGACCGGTAGTTCCTGAGATTAACCATTACTGCTCCGCTCCTATTGGGTATAGCGTGATGATATATAGCCTATAGCACTCCACGAACAAAGGGCTATCCAACACAAAATGAATTTTTCAGTTCGGACCGGTAGTTCCTGAGATTAGGCATTACTGCTCCGCTCCTATTGGGTATAGCGTGATGATTTATAGCCTATAGCACTCCACGAACATAGGGCTATCCAACGCAAAAAGAATTTTTCAGTTTGGACCGGTAGTTCCTGAGATTAGCCATTACTGCTCCGCTCCTATTGGGTATAGCGTGATGATATATAGCCTATAGCACTCCACGAACAAAGGGCTATCCAACGCAAAAAGAATTTTTCAGTTCGGACCGGTATTTCCTGAGATTAGGCATTACTGCTCCGCTCCTATTGGGTATAGCGTGATGATATATAGCCTATAGCACTCCACGAACATAGGGCTATCCAACGCAAAAAGAATTTTTCAGTTTGGACCGGTAGTTCCTGAGATTAACCATTACTGCTCCGCTCCTATTGAGTATAGCGTGATGATATATAGCCTATAGCACTCCACGAACATAGGGCTATCCAACGCAAAAAGAATTTTTCAGTTTGGACCGGTAGTTCTTGAGATTAGCGCGTTCAAACAAACAAACAAACAAACAAACAAACAAACAAACAAACAAACAAACAAACAAACAAACAAACTCTTCAGCTTTATATAATAGTATAGAAGTATAGATTCTGAGGAAGAATTCGAGGGAATGTGGCTGCCAACTCGCCTCGTGGTGAACGAAGGCCTATATCATATATATACCCTCTCTGTAATAGAGGAGGCCCGTGTCCAGCAATGGGCCAGTAGTACAATGCTGGTATCATTAAAGCAATTATGTTTTCTAGGAACCTACTCGCTTTATCTAGATCAGCGCAGAAATGAGAAACATTATAAGAATATCTGAACTAAGAAAATAGACGACTGGAATTGGATTTCTTGAATTAAAACAGGACGTGATTTATGTCTCTGGAGATGACAATGGATATAAAAACAGGCGGAAAGACATGGCGAAGTTATGAGTTCCTTGATTATGGAAACCTAAAAATGGCTAAAACAATATTTAGGATACTCAAACTGCTGAATAGCGGCGACAGCCCATTTGGGTGTGGAACGGACTGCCGAGACGAATGTCCGCAAGTTTAAATCCCAAGGGCACACACCTCTGCCTTTGCTAAGATTATGGGTGTATTCTTTGTGAATTATCGCTTGCTTTAACGGTGAAGGAAAACATCGTGATGAAACCTGCATTCTCTATAGGAATTTTGAAGGTGTGTGAAGTCTACCAATCGGCACTAGGCCAGCGTGGTCGACTAAGGCCTTATCCCTCTCAGTAGTAAAGGAGGCTCGTGCCCAGCAGTGGGAAAGTATATAATACAGGGCTGATATTATTATAAACTGCCGAGTAATAGGTAGAAATAGAGAGAGGGAGTAATAGAGTAAGAAGGCTGGCTGCGGCATGATGTATAAAGCAGCAGACCGGGCTCTGTGGCGTACTTTGGGAGACGCCTATGTCCAGCAGTAGACTGCAACGGGTTGATGATGATGATGAACTGTCCAGAATAATTGTGTCTATTGATGTGGATTAACCGTCTTTCGTCAGTCAATACTATATCTGGAGTCTATGCTACTTACCATTAGGTACAGTGAAATCATTTTTACCAAGCTTCAACGATATTAAGTCTATGAGAGCCAAATCTCTACCAAAAATTGGCTAAATACTATATGTACTTAAATACTGACTTATTTTTTACAAACAATTTAAGCCCTTTGCATTTGATATAAAAAATATTTATTTATGTATTTTATATTAATTAATGTCAAATGACCCTGTATATAAAAAAAAAACCTTCCTAGCCGAATTTCGACCACGGCGGCCAATCTCAACGGAGATCAGTCAGGTACGCAGGATATATTATAGTGCACAAGTGTGTGCGCAGTACACAAGCACTCTCTGTTCCTTCACTCTCATAGTTCGGTGAGACGGCAATCCGACATGACCGGAGAGAGATCAAGCGCAGGACCAACGGCTTTACGTGCTTACCGAGGCACGGAGGTATCACACCACCAACTTCCTGAGCTGCGACTGAGTAATTTTTAAGATGGAAAAACCCAGTCACAATTATTTTTGGCCCGACCCGGGATTCGTCCCCAGGACCTCAGCGCGGTAGTCGTACTTGTACCGTGTACACTTACAACTACGCCACCGAGGCAGTCAACCCCTGCGGACCCTGTATATAATACATAATATAGATAAGTAAGTGTACGACATAAAGACTTGTCCCTTGACTTCGTTGACCACTATATTACAAGAAACTTATCAGAGTCGATTATAACACTCGGTAAGTTTCCAATAACGATGTAACTTTTGTCTTGCTTTAAGTTATGCTGTGTACGGTCAGAAGAAAAGATTAGGAGGCGCGGTTGGTGAATAAGTCTTTTAAGATGCAATCATCAACATAAAATAAGTTTGTGTTGATAGTTACAGTGTTCTGTGATCTATCAGAAAAAAGCTTTGATTGCCATGTAGGTACGAGTCGAAATTCCCTATTTTCAATTGCGATAAGACGGATTTGACTTTGACTATAATAATCACTACATAGTATAAAACAAAGTCACTTTCTCTGTCCCTATGTATGCTTAAATCTTTAAAACTACGCAACGGATTTTGATGCGGTTTTTTTAATAGATAGAGTGATTCAAGAGGAATGTTTATATGTATAATAATAAGATCCATTAAATAGTCAGCATTGCACCCGTGCGAAGCCGGGGCGGGTCGCTAGTATTAGATATATTAGTCTCTAAAAATAACAAATTTAAAGCTAAATAAAACATTCTACTATAATGTATGGTGCAAATAAAAACAAGTTATAACAGATCCCCATAACTTTATGAGTGTAATTGAATTATAGGTAATGGAGCACTGGATAGTGTCCAAAAGGCATTACGCGTGGATTTATATCTACTCTTAGCTTATTTAATATCACGTATTCACGGATTTGGTGATATATCATAGTTGCTTTTTAGAGAATTGGGTGATTCGAAATTAGTTTGACTTATGTAAAATATTTGACTGGAAATGGAGGCGATTGAAGGAACAAAAAAAAAATGATTTTATTGCATCCAAATAATATATCATATATATTTTTATTCTATAGTACATTTACTGCCACACTAAACCCATCAATATCGGTTTAGCTTTACAGTGTAAATAAATAAAAATGTAATTGACAAGGGACAGATCTCCTTTTGTATTTATTTTACGATGTTTTTTATTAGGAAATATTTCAAATATTTTTTTTCTATCCCTACAAGTTCCATTGAAGCATGACATACGTACAGACATCATAATAGCGCTGTCAGATGATAAACGATTGTTTTCCAACAACCATCGTTAGCGGTCGTATTTTTTCTCAGTTACTGAACTTCGAGGGGATTCGATTTTATACATCTCCATTTTACCTTATAGTCGTTATACAGTCCTTTGTAGGTAAAGTTTTTGTGGTCAGTTTTTATGGAGTGCTACGAAAAATGGGTATTTTGTATTTCGTTATTATTATTATTACATATTGTTTTATTTTTAGTCCTCCGTCACGTCATTTCCAACAAACGGCCCAACGGAAGATCAGCGCTGGCTTCACTGTCAGCATATTGCTGAGTTGGTGCCTTTTTTGTGACAAACATAGTTTTAAGTTTTTTTTCGTCTGTTTCGCTTTTTTGTCTGTTATGTTTATGTAACTTGTGTTTGTTGTAAAATAAATTTCTTTTCTTTCTTTCTTTCTAAATTGTATTACGGATGTTGGGAATGTAGAAATCCGCCGGGATGACGATAGGCTTCCTATCTTATCACGATGTGTTTGATGTTCACCAACTGTTCGAAACAACGAAACAACAACGAAAAGTTGGTGCTTTGTATGCACCTCTGCTTACCACTTCATAAATAAAGGCGTGATGTGTGTGTGTACAAAAATTCTTTATAAACTCTTGGCATTAATCATAAATTAATCTTTAGGGTGTATCATCGTCTTCAACTGCAAAAATGTCCACCGCTGAACTTAGACCTAAAGATTTCCAAACGGACTTGTCGAAAACAGCCTGCATGCAGTGTGCTTCTGATACCTTTATTAACTCTGTTCACCTTGCAGGTGGACGTTCAACACAACCCATGCAGATGGACGTTCCAACATCACCTTTGCCGGTACGTGGTCTCCATTCGCATCCATGTCTACTCGAACGGAATCCACAACCTTATTACGACGATGTTTCTCATTGGCTGATATTTAAGGCTAGGGCTCCTAAGGGCTTTTGTTATCCTAAATCTAAATACTATATCTTATAATCAAACCATTCGACATGTACGCAAATGACGTGCGACATTCGCGAAAATAAAAATGGAATAAACAAAATACGCAACGAGCTAAAAAATAAACAGCCTCATCCCTCGCTGATGAGGCTAATTTTTTTCCCAACTGATATTAAGTCATGTTTAAGACGGTCCGTCATTACCCTTAATAGTAATAGATATTTTATTTTGTCGCGTTTCGCTTTGGGGGTGTTTACACAATATACGAGGAGGGCGATCGCGGCGCCGTTCGATATGTCAATGTCACATTCGAATGTAAATCTTTATGGATCGCGGCTTTTGTTTTTTCTTGATGTTCGTTTATTATTGTCACAGACATAGATTAAATATACGTGACTTGTGGAATCTTTAATTAAAATTAGAGGTTATTAAGGATATTTTTATTGATCGATCTGGTTTTAATACAAAATAATTTTGATTAGGAATAAAAAACGAATATCAAACAAATGAATACATAAAAATGTCGTGTATTTTTGTTAAAAGAATTTGACAGTTATCTATATGATTAACAATAAGGACCTAATTCAAATTTCGAACTAAAAGTCACTAACATATCGAATGTACCGCAATCACCGCCCTGATACATTCGCCGTTCGTTAATAGGTTTTCCCTTCATAAAGTGAATGTTATAGTATTTATTATAAGGTTGGTATTAAAACTGGGAGCTTTATCCTTACGATGTTTGGAATTTGATGAGGGATATCTTTGTGCGGATTTTTATGGGCCTGTCACGGTTTGTTTACCGCACTTAATGGCGCAAATGGCGGTTTTTTTTTATTAAAAATTTCGACCGCTTTTAGCGCGAATTTGCATGCGGGTCCTATTATGGGTAAAGATGACAATGTTACAAGCCCAAAATGTACTTATAATAGGGCCTGTTTTACAAGTTTTTTTTTTATTTTAATAACAGTTATAGTATTAACCAGTTAAATAGTAATCATTTGAATACCGCTTATTTTGGAGCATAGATAGCATAGATTAGACTTTTATATTTGGACGGCTTATACATTTATGAAACGAGTAGCATTTATTCAGAAATTGTTAAAAAGGAGTTTAGTATTATAAATACAAAAGTTTGTGCTTATATTTTGTTAGCAAAGCAGAAACTACTAAGCAGATTTGAATGAACTTTGGCACATGGATAGACTATATCCTAGATTATTTTGTAGGCTTATTTTATCTCGAAAAAGTTAAAGAAAATATTTTCACGCGTTTGAGTTGAATAACATCTAAACATAGATATACATGTACTATATCTGGCGTTCCGTCCACTCATTGTGTTCGACTGAACTGTACTGCAATCCGTACACTTAAGTGTGATTTCAACATTGACAGCGTGTTGTTATATACGGAATGACGCTCATGATATAAGAACTCGAGTCTAAGTGTAAACCTGGATTTGAATAAAAAATATTAGTCAAGTAAAATGATTTGTTGTTCAAGTGAATAAATAGGTTATAACAGTGACGTTTTAGTTCAGATTTTGAACAAATAGTTTATATGGACGTTCGTGTCTATAGCTATCCGTCAATGCATCTAAACATCTAAAAACCATTTTACATTCCACATACAGCATGCATTGGCCCAAGACGAACCAATAAATCACAACCCTAAACCGCGAACGCCTTAAAATTCCCAATAAGTTACCCGAGACGCGTTTATCACTGGATCAAGGACGTAAGCCCGGTCGATGTCATTCGTTCAGCTCTATGTATCATTCGTTCACGTCTCAATACTCGGTGAGCAGTCGCGGGTTGTATATCATAAGGGTGTTAAGCTTGCGAGTTTGTTTTGAATGTAAAAACCGACGCGAGTAGTTTGATGTTAGAATTTATTCTGTATTGTCTTGCTTTCGTACTTTTTTGTTAAATATTTCCATGAACTTTTCTATATAATAAATAAAATTAAAACTATTTCTAATGATAGTAGTATACTAGCATTTTTATGTGGCTTCGCTGGCGTTGGTATTTCTCGTTAGGAATCGTGAATTGTTCTGAAATAAATAATAGAGAATAAATGAATGAATGAATGAATGAACACTTTATTGTATACACCAAATACAGCAATGAATACAATTACTATATAAGATGTGCTCCAATAGGCGGTCTTATCGCTTAAAAGCAATCTCTTCCAGAAAACCTGATATAAAGAGACTTAAATTTATAACTAGCTAAAGAAGAGGTCTAGAATGAACAATTCAACATAGAAAAAAAAAAAAAAAACAATAATAGTGCATATTCCCATCCATAAATCTTATTACTTACCTTCACTGATATTGTAATGTAAAATATGTTTGGAGGTTTGGCAGTCATATAATCAGACAGGATCTCGCAAATGAGAGAGAGAATGCCAATACTCATGGGCGATGATGAGGATTTACCATCAGGCGGACCTTTAGCTCGTCTGCAGGAACAATAAAAAAAGACCTACCAAATTATGGATGTGTGTAATATTTAACATTTATTTTCCACTTATACATTTGCTTTGGCGTAGTTGTATAACGATACTAGTGCTGAGGTCTGGGGTTCAATCTTCGGGACGGGTAGTCATATTGGGTTTTCTACTTAGTATCAGCCCGAATAATGATGTGCCAGATACGGCGATAAACTCAACGCCTATCACATCATGGGACGGAATACAAAGGGCGGAAGTTGATTCATCAGTTGCGCCTCTGCCTACCCTATGAAGGCCGAAAGGCGTGAGTGTGAAAAATATAATACGAACTGCAGAAAGTGGGTGTACCAGTTGCGCCTCTGCCTACCCTTTCGAGGCGTGAGTGTGAATAAAGTCTAAAGTCAATATCTCAATAAATCAAACCTAAAATGAGGCATTAGATCTAAATAATTCTAACACTAAAATATTCATGAAAGCTCTGACTACAAAGTGCACAAATCGGATTGGGATCCATCACCGATCGCGCGTTAGCGGATTAATGAACAATTAGCAATATGCGTGGACACGCCGCCGCGTCGCGACATGCTGTGATGGGCTGTGGTTAGCCTGCTGGCGGGCAACGGTTCGGTTAAGTATAAGCCATCTTACTTTATACCGTAGCGTTGGTAAGAAAGGATTAAGATTTTTAAAAGTAATTGTATTTAAGTAATCGAGAATTATAGTTTCTCGTCGTTAAGTGATAGCTTATATACCCTGTGAACCGGAAAATTTGGGATTCAAGTCACAAATGTTTTGTCCGGGACCACATAGATATTGCAGTCAGAGGTTGATGTCAAAGATTTTAATTTTTATATGGTAAAATACGTGAAAATCTATAAAAGTTGATAATTGATGCATGCACTGCTGAATGATTTTCGATGTAATTTAACTTAGAATTAGATCTAGTCTTGACGTACTTTATAGGTGAACCTTCACGTAAAACTCGATTCACGCGCGAGCCATAACTAATATCAACCAAAAAATTTAAAATACTATCCTTAACACGAAACTTCATCGAACTCGCTAATTACAATTTTTTATAACTTATAATACTGCGTATTAATTATGACCCGCTGTCACCACAACCACGGCCCGAATTTGACAAGTAATGAAGTTTGCAGCGGGTGTCAGTGCAACCCGTGACGCAGGGGACAAGCGCTGTATCGGACACAATATCAATCCACCAGCAGAACGTAATCAACACGCTCACTTACAAACCTCGTATATTCCCAGACCGTTTGACTTGTCTTTACTGGTCGTACTCATATGTGAGTCCGCCTGGGTAGGTACCACTGTAATATCTATTTCTGCCACCTCTCAGGATGGCGAGCGCAATGTAATAATAAACAATACTTTGTAATTCAAGGTGTTGGATGGTGTTTATACTGTTTATGGGCGGTCGTATCGCTTACCATCAGGCGAACGGCAAACTCATCTCGTCATTCAAAGCAATAATAAAAAAAATCAATAGAATCTTAGTAATCCAAACTATTATTATGAATATTTTATTTTTTATATGTTTATAATTAGCGGCGATAATCTAGTTGGGTGTGAAACGGACGAGACGAATATTCGCAGGTTCGAATTCTAAGGGCATTTCTGAGTTTTCTAAAATTATGTATGTATTCTTTGTGAATTATCGCTTGGTTTGACAGGAAGGAAAACATCGTGAAGAAACTTGCATACCTAATAAATTCTCTATAGGAATTTTGAGGGTGTGTGAAGTTTACCAACCCGCACTAGGCCAGCGTGGTGGACTAAGGCCTTATCCCTCTCAGTAGTAGAGGAGGCCCGTGCCCAGCAGTACCTATAGGACTGATATTAATACACTGGGCAACTCAACGGAATTTGATAATTATTTTACTAATAAGAAGTTATATTGTTCCAAAATCATTAGATGAACACGATTTTAGAAAATATAGAAACCTTTTAATTCACAACTTAATTAAATTTTTAATTCTCTTTACCGAATGTAAAGAATGTATATATGAATGTATTCTCTTTATATGGATTATGTAATCTGAAATAAATTATATTATTATCACATCAGGGCTCATTCTGCTACTTTTTGTTTCGCGAAGGGGAGTTATACTTAAAAGGTAAAGTTTGTGCAGAGTTTCGGATATCAAATCGATAAGAACGAGCATATCGACTTATTCGGCACTAATCTAAATTCCAGGAACGTCATTTGCGATTTTCGAATTGCCAAACTTACGAAAAAAGTGGCAAAGGTTTCTTAATGTCTGGTTAAAATATATCAATTTACGACTTGTTACAAGAAAACACCCCAATACACACCAATATAATTCCGGTATCTAAATAGATCGCCCCCCAATCGATGAAGATACGCATCAAATAAAAAACGACACTCCAAATTGCTGTTCTATTGCAATCGCTTCTCCATGCGATAAAAACGTTTACATACGTTTTTGTAAATTGCCTTTTCTTATTGGGGAAATTGTTATCTTTGTATTGGAGTTTTTTGGGTATTGGTTTGACTGGTTCGGTGGGAATGTTATGTTCTTCCTCGCTTAGGTCTCTGGTTCGATTACCGTGTTAGGTAATGTGGGTTTTTCTGTTTAATATTGACCTGGAGTTTAGTATTCATGCCCGTTATGTCTAGTTATATCTCCCCTCTTAAAATGGGGTGGATTATGAATGGCGAAAAGTAGGAGCACTAGGTGGGTTTCTATATACCTCTTTAGATATAAATGCCGTGAGTATATATGTTTGCTGGCTAGATTAGTGTACACTTGACCATGAAAAGAAGCAATAGTATAAAAAATAATATGTGTATTTTTATGATAATCTTAAATGACCTTTCAATCCAAATGGAAAAGTCTTTGCACGTAGCTTGGCGGCAAATTAGAGAAAGCAGTGGGACATTGAAATACGATGACCCTCAAGAGGTATACAGTTGCTAAACACTTTAAAGAAGGCTCCAATTATTATCTGCGACTAGACAAGCTAAAATCCTTGCCAAAGAGCACCGATTCCTTCATAGGATGATTCGCGAGGCAATTGTAATTAAAAATCGTCTAAATTTAATAGAGAAGATGGTCTTAGTAACGTCAGGGGAAAATTATAATATAAAAAATCGCGATAAAATACATAAAATAGTTTTATTTCAACACTTTAAAGAATTTTAAGTCTACCCAGAAATTAAACTGACTGCAATGACCTTCAATACACACAACATTGTTTTCCTCAGCCAAACACAAATATGAAAAACATTGGTACCAATCAATAACAGTTCCTTAAATAAAATTCCCAAACCCCTCAAAACGCTTCCAAAGTTATTATTAAATGTTGCATATTAAAATTTATTACAACCCTCCTTGATGTCTCAATTTCTTCGATATGGGGTGTTTTACAATTTCCTCGCCTTATGGTACGTGAATTTTTTTGAGGTTCGCGCCTGATCTGTTTTTTTTTGTTTGGGGTTATAATGGAAGTTGCTTATAGGTTTTGTTGGATACATTTTGGCTTGTCCTTACTTAAGTATAAGTATTTACTAAAATATTAGAGATATATATATATATATTTTGACATTGCGTTAATATATGAAACCACATACTCGTCTTTACGTATGCTAACATTGTATTACAAATTATTCATGAATAACAAATGTTTTTAAAAAAAAACCTAGTTTTAGGTACTTTTCTGATTTTTTGATCATTTTGTAGTTAAGAGTGTATATGATTCGTGGTATATTTCTGATATAAAAATATAATGTTGCCGCTACGAGGAATTCTCTTAGAGTAGTAGTAGAGGAATTAGGCTGTGCAAAATTAAAAATATTTTGTCCCACTGGACACGGGCCTCCTCTGCTATCGAGAGGGATTAGGCCTTAGTCCTCCACGCTGGCCAAGTGCAGATTAATAGACTTCACACACCTGCAAAATTCCTATAGAGAACTTCTCACGTATGCAGATTTCCTTCACCGTTAAAGCAAGCGATCATTCACAAAGAATACACACATAATTTAAGAAAAGTCACTGTACGTGCACTTGGGTTTTGAACCTGCAGACATTCGTCTCGGCAGACTATTCCACACCCAACTAGGCTATCGCTGCTGCTATACATAGGTATATACTTACTATAATCTGCATATCTCTAGTATCAAATGTATGATATTTTTCAATCCCCAGCGAAATGTAGACCCGCCTCGCTAGACACCGCGCCCAATGTACGGTCATTCTTGTTAATGTCGTTTGAGTTAAGACCTTTTGTTTAAAAGGTAATAGATACTAACGCGATGTCTATTTCTGAAGCCAAGCATTGTTGTGTAACTTAGTTTTAAACGGGCACAGTATAGTGACCCGTCTCTACATGATGGCATGTAGAGTGAGATAGAATGTCGACTGATGAGAGACAATTACCTTCAGCAGTCGACACAATCATGCCTGCCTGATGGAAATGAATATATATAGGCTGATCCCGGAACGCGACACACTTACGTGGGCCACTATGGCAGGTTTAACACATTGTGTACGGTGGTCGCTATCCGGGCGGATAAAAAATATATCCTACCACCAGCAAACTAATATTATAAAGATTTTTTATATGTTTGTAATGGGCAACAACGGGACTTGATAATTATTTTATTAATAAAAGCTTTATTATTCCGAAATCATTAGATGGAGACGATTTTAGAGAATATAGAAACTTTTAAAGTGTACCTACTTTACTCACAATTAAATTTTATTGTCAACTCGCTTCAGCGAACATAACAATATTTTTATTACAATATATAATGTTTAAAATATTGAAGCATAATATTTCGTCATAAACGCGAATACATCACAAATATCGCTGTGAAGGAAACGTCGTATCACGGGAGAAATCAAACGCCGGAAGCGGAAAGAAGCGTATTTTTCGAATTTGAATACCGAACTCCGACTACATCCGCACCGGAAACTTGCTTTACGAGATGCAAGTTTTAAACGTAGGATTTATATTCACGGAGATATTACCTTATAGGAGGAAATGATTTTGAATGCTTACGCTTTCTCGGTCTATTACGTGGGTGAGTGATAGTTGCTTGCCTTTTTGGGGATTTTTAACATGTTGCCTCATCGGTGGAGCGCATTTGAGCAGGTTTGAGACCGATCTATGAATTTTAAGAGGTCTATAAGAAGAAAAAAAAAATGAGGTTAGGATTGGAAATCGATTCTATGTTTTCTCTGGAATTTTTAATGCTTGGTATTGCCAATAAAATTATTTTCATCACGCATTTTTACGTCTGGGTATCATTTTTTCTAGTATGTTGAATTTGGTTCATCATTAAAATCGACTGTCTGTCGCAATAACTACGAATCAATACATCTGTCTGACGCAATAACACTGATAAATATAAAATTTTTATGAATAGCATAGCATAAATTTAAGATGATTTATAAAAATTTGGCAAAGCTATGCTTAGTTAAAACACAAAATTCCTCGATTAGTTGTAAATCGAAACCCGCCATCGTGCCTTTTAATAAGGTTTAAACTAGGAACCGGTGATGTTTTTGACAGCTATTTAAGCAATTCTTAACCACTTCCGCTAAAATAAGTTCATAAGTAAGACTGAAAGTATATAATATTAAAAAAATATAAAATAATACTGGCCACTTCTGTCCAAGAAACTGTTCTAAATTCAAAACATTTGCGTCACGTAGAAAAAAGCTAAGGCCTTCAGGTAGAGCCATCAAACCTCCATTTTCCCCGGCCATTGTGCGCGGAATGCGAAATATATGATATATATTCAACGTAATATGATGTATTGGGTAGAAACGACGCCACTGGCTCTCTCTCGCATGTAGCGTGCGCGACATTGATTTGCTTCTTTTAAATTGTGAATGATGTGTGTAGGAGTGAGGCAAGAAGTTTTTGTAACATTAATATGATGGTTTTTTTAGCAAAGGAAAACACACAATAATGAGTTTGTTACAAATAACGAAAAGCGGCGATAGCCTAGTTGGAACGAACTGCTGAAACGAATATCCACGGGTTCGAAATCCATGAATACGTACCGCTGAGTATCCTCAAGTTATGTGTGTTCCTTGTGAATTATCGCTTGCTTTAACGGTGAAGGAAAACATGGTGAGGAAAGCATACCTGATAAATTCTCTAAGAATTTTCAGGGTATTTGAAGTCTGCCAATTCATGTTAGGCCAGCGTGCTCGACTAAGCCCAAAATCTTGATAGTAGAAGAGGCGGGAGTCCAGCAGTGGGACAGTATATAACAGGCCTGGTATTATGATATTTCAAATAACACCCTGTGATTGAGCATGGCAATTGACGTGGATTTAATTAAAATACTGTAGGAACTGCGGGTATAATGAAGCAATAGTTGGTTAATATGAATGCCTCAGGATTGATACTAAGTCTTGTTATTCCGAGCTAGCTATTTTCATTTATATCTTATTATTCCTTCTAAATTTTACCCATAATTATAAATGTCCATAGTTATCTAAGTAATTTTAATTGTTATTTAGAAATAATAGTTACTATTCCTATACATTGTTTTGACGTATCATAAGTGCAACTTTGTTGTACAAATAAAGTATTTTAATTTTAATTTAATTTTAAATTTAACTCTTAAATACCGGGAGAATGTTTGAGTGCCCAGTTTTACAAAAATTTAGAAGTAAGGTAAATATATAGCAGACATTAGGTGTACTTAGCGCGGCTTAGAAACATCCTCATTATCAAAGGAATTACTGTAGCGAAATGGCTTATAATAAGGCTCCTTTTTAAATCAATAAAAGTGTGGTAGCTTAGTTGAAAATAGAAAGGCCTGGCAATACGGTTACCTTACACACCTCTGACTTACCCAAGTTATTTATTCGTTGAAACTCCTTATTTTATATCAAGTCTTACAGAAACGTTAATATACAATAGAGATTAGAAACAAACAGAAAGTACAAATGGCGGTTTTGGCGATTTCTTCCAGACAACCTTTGGATGGAACTAGATTACTAAAGAAGTTATGTGTTTATTTATAAAGGAACACATCATGAGAAAACAATTCAACAACATTAAAATTACTATCTGGTTCCCTCTTGCATACACCGTCCCCACCCTAATACAGATAAATGTAGTAGAGAAGAGGGATTTTTGATGGCAGCCCGCCGCGCAACTATTTATATTGAATCCGTTATTTTTCCAACGAATATATTATTTCGCATTTGCCAGTCGATTTCTCGAATGCCTTGCGTATTGTGTTTTTGTGTTTGCCATTTATAAGGGATATTTTGTTTCGCGTATTAAATATTTTTGATGGAGACGTAATATCTAAATATTTTTGTGTTTTAGCTCAACAAGTATACTAGATACTAAATTGGCTAATCGAGGTAGATCCTACGCGAGGTTTTAGGTTATTTTTTGCTTCTGCAGTGCATGAGTGAATTCTAATTTTAATATAATAAAACAATAAATATCACCCTGTATTATATACTGTCCCACTGCTGGGCAATGGCCTCCTCTACTGAGTGGAATTAGACCTTAGTCCACCACGCTGGCCTAATGTGGTTTGGTAGACTTCACATGTCCTCACAATTCCTATAGAGAACTTCTCAGGTATACAGGTTTCCTCACGATGTTTTCTTCATCGTTAAAGCAAGCGATAATTCATAAAGAATACACACATCATCTCAGAAAAGTCAGAGGTGTGCCTTTGGGATTTGAACCTGCGGACATTCGTCTCAGCAGTTCGTTCCACACCCAACTAGGCTATCGTCGCTAATTTCATTAAAAAAATTAATAACCAATCTCGGGATAACAATTAGAGACAGTACCTTAGAATTCTGGTCTGTTGGTGTCATTTTTGTTTATTGGCAGTTGCCAGTAACGATTGATACTTATGGAGTAAAATATAAAGTACATTTTGGAGCATCTGTTTTTAATAGTGAGGATACTGTTGCGTATAGTCAAGCAGTATTTATAATATAAAACTATTTTTCGTATTTTATTGAGGTTATTTATATTATAATTTTCTCCCGACGTTTCGAAGACAGACTTTATCGACACAGGGTACTGAGATGTTGGTAAAAAAGACTTCAAGAACAACTAACTAAATATAAAATTCGGTACATCATGTCAATATAAGAATTCTATATATAAACACTAGCTTTTACTCGCGGCTTCGCCCGCGCGAAGGAGTTTTCTGGGATAAAAGTCCCACTATATATTTTCCCGGGATAGTAGCCTATAGCCTTCCCAGGGTCTTATATTATCTCCATACCAAATTTTGCTTTTTTATACCACGTCTTATGTCACGTCCGGGATTAGAAATACGGGATAAAAAATCCTATGTCCGTCTCCTGGTTCTAAGCTACCTCTCCACCAATTTTCTGCCAAATCGGTTCATCCGTTCTTGAGTTATAAATAGTGTAACTAACATCATTTTCTTTTATATATACAAAATTATATTTTATGACAAACGGCCACCTTTAAGTAATATATATTATTTTGAATTCTGTAATACCTCCCAAGATAATCGCTCGCTTAATTAACTGAGCGCCTAACTGCATGATTTATATCTTAAAGATGTCTTCAACCTATCTATCTAAAAGATCCAACCACTTAAGGGCATAGCACAAATATTCAATCAAAAGAGATCGAAACAAAATAGCATCTTTGTCAAACAATCCAAACTCACTTTGCGAAAATGTGTGTAGAGAATCCATTTACATACAATTGGCAAGCTTACCGCCTCCAGCCACTGGCAATGCCACAAATTACATTTGATTTTATTTTACAATTTCTTTGCCGACCGTACTCTTATGAGAAACTGATAAATGATAATAAGACTTATCGCGGTGAGATAAGGTTGGTTTCTGCTTAAAAAGTTTATGGATAGAGTTTCCTTATCTGTGTAAACATACGTATGAAGTAGGGGTCGCAATACCGGACCATTTTTCAAAACCGGTATTTTCGGTATTGACCT
Organism: Manduca sexta; assembly: GCF_014839805.1. NCBI lineage: Eukaryota > Metazoa > Arthropoda > Insecta > Lepidoptera > Sphingidae > Manduca > Manduca sexta. Next base: position 10,968,777 of record NC_051123.1, read on the forward strand.
AAAATAAACTCCGGTATTCCGGTATTTTCGGTATTTCCGGTATTTGAAGAAATATTAGAAAAATAGGAACTATAACATTTAAGTTAGTTATTAAATGTCAAATTTTAATGACAGCTTAGTGGTTAGTTAAAGGCTGAATGAAAAGAGATTATTTTCGTAAGCAAGGTTCATACCGTTCTGATTTTTGAGAGCTGGCTCAAACCTCACTTTCCTTCTACCCTTTACCCCCGCCCTGATTTCATTTTGATTGGAAATGATCGAGTTGACAGGAGAGGGGCGGAGTCGCTGTATATTTACGTAGCGACCTGAAATATAAAACTGTAATATCTTTCTCTGCTTCTTATACTGCTTATGCGGAATTGCTGTTTCTTGAGGTTTGGATCAAGGGAGTGAAAACCTTACTAGGTGTTATTTACTGTCCCCCATCTCTTGATTACTTCTCCAGTCTGGAAACAGTTCTGGAATTTATAAGATTAGAATATGCTCATCACATCATCATGGGTGATTTAAATACTGATCTCCTTGCCAGCCATTCTTCCCGATCTCGTAAACTCCTTACTGTCCTTGACTCTGCAAAACTGCATGTCCTACCACTGCAAGCCACCCACCGTAAAATCAATAGTCACGACTCTTGGCTTGACATTATCCTCACCTCTGCTCCTTCCCTTGTTTTCTCCTATGGTCATTTTCCCGCTCCTGGCTTCTCTCACCATGATCTCATCTACATGTCTTACGCCCTAAAACCTCTCAAGTTCCCCTCAAAGATATTGCACTTGCGTAGTTTTGGTCGCATTGATGCGGATAAGCTGAAAGGAGACGCTGCTAACTTTAACTGGGATCACCTATTGGCAGCCACCTCTGTTGACGACAAAGTCGCAATTTTTAACCGCGCTGTCACTTCACTCTTTGATACCCATGCCCCTTTAAAGAAAATTTAATTAAAACGTCCTCCTGCACCATGGATTACACATGGGGTTAGGATGGCGATGAGACCAAGAGATCGGGCTTTGCGCCAGTACAGAAGAGATCGTTCAGAGAACTGGTGCCTTTTTAAGGCTGCAAGGAATCGGTGTAACCAGATGGTACGTAATGCTAAACGCTGACACATTCTCAGTAATAATTCTTCTTCCTCACTAGCCAGTATCTGGAGATTCCTCGGAACTCTGGGTATTGGCAAAGTTAAAAATATAGATCTCCACGTTGCGACTATTGGTTTGGATGTCATTAATCAATATTTCACATCTGTTACCATGATTTATCACCAAACTAGGCGTCGTACCATGGATTTCTTAGTGAGTCTATCCAGGTCTAACATTAATACTTTTTATTTTTCTTCTGTGCCGTTGGGTGAAATTAGAAAAGTCATCCTGTCCATTAAATCCAATGCCACTGGCTGTGAGAGCATCAGTCGTCGCATGATAATCTCTATCCTGAACCAACTTCTACCAATCATGTCCCATATTATTAACGCCTCCCTCAGCACTCGTATCTTTCCTTCTTTCTGGCGGAGAGCTATGGCTATCCCTCTTCCTAAAATCCCTAACCCATTACTTGCTAAGCATTTCCGTCCCATATCCATTCTTCCTTTTCTCTCTTAAGTTCTCGAGGCCTGTGCTCACAAGCATTTGTCTGAGTATGTGCACCGAAACAACCCACTGTGCCCACTCCAGTCTGGCTTCAGGCCTGGCCATAGCACTATTACTGCACTCCTCAAAGTGACTGGCGATATTAGGGCGGGCATGGAGGATTCCGAAGTCACTGTTTAGGCTTTGGTTGATTTCTCCTTTCGCCTTCAATACAGTCAGTCACGACATTCTTCTTGCAAACCTCTCCCACCTTATGATCTCGCCCACGGCACTGGATTGGTTCTCGACATATCTTCAGGGACGCCAACAGTTAGCCTATGCGATTCTTCGTCTAGCTGGCGTGATATAGATTGTGGCGTCCATCAAGGCGGCATACTCTCCCCATTATTGTTTTCTATTTTCATAAACCTCTTAACACAAAATCGTCAATGTGCGTACCATCTGTATGCTGATGACTTGCAAATTTATGCTCAGGAGCAAGTCGATTGTGTGTCCGCAGCTGTAGATAGGGTAAATAAGGACTTGACTTATATCAAAAATTGGTCCGACAATTTCGGCCTTTCGGTAAACCCCGCGAAATTGCCATGAAATGGCAGGCCATTATTGTAGGCAGCTCAAGGCTTTTAAACGGGTTGGATTTTACATCTATTCCCCCTGTTATGTTTCTCAGCGTTGTTTATCTGACAGCCTGCTGTTTGTTCAGCTTTGTTAATCCGACAGCCAACTAGATTCAAGTTGTATCACAATATTAGCCAATCACAACGGCCCTACATCTACGCACTGCGAAGGCTGCCATGCCGTCAGCACTGAGAAACAGACTTGTTATCACAGCAATGCTCCGTCCTTAGATAAATAACGTCTATGAATAATGAGGATAAACTTTAAAGAACAAAAAATATTTCTAATAAGTTCTAATAAAAAAAACTATTAACAGTTAACACCGCTATGCTTAGAACAAAACAAAAGTAGCAATATAGCCATAAGCCATGTATTTTGCTCGTTCTTTATAGAAAATACGCCTATACGAATGAATAAAATTGCAAGCGGCTTAAATATTTGCGATTTAAAACTCGAGAAATTAATAATTATACACACATTTAGTACTGAATTTTATTTTTATACAATACCGAAAATACCGAATATCCCGGTTTTTGTAAAATCAATACCGGTATTTTGAAGTTCTTAATTTGGTCCGGTATTCCGGTATTTTCGAAATCCGGGATACCGGTTTGCGACCCCTAGTATGAAGGTTGCGGTTTTCATCGTGGTTGGAGAAGGTAGTTGAAAGTGGTTTTTTATTGATTGCTGTTATCGGGAAATGCGTAATTGTAAACTGCGTAGATTGTTATCAATGACCTGAATTTCAATGGAAATGTGTCAATATAAAAATATGTAGTTTTGTTGCATATTGAATCAGTAAAGACTATGGAATTTTCCAAATGTCGTACAAATTCACAAATAACATATATTTGAATTGATATGCCGCAAAAAAATACGTATGACAACACCCATCGTATATGAAATAAACCGAGTTGCATTTTATCATATTGAAATCAAATAACTTATTGAATTTTTTATACAAGTCATTCACCGCTTGAAAAATGTTATATTTGAACCAAGCCACAAATATACGTCAGTTTTGTTTTTTAATTTCAAATTAACAATACCATCGATATATGCACTACGTACTAGATCTGGCGTTTCGAACACTGACTGTGTTTAACTGAAGTGTACTGCAATCCATTATTGGTTGCCATTTAACCTATAGGTACTCTATTTAAAGAGCTTTAGCACTGCATATTTAAAAAGTTTAGTTAGACGACGATTGGTGTTTAGCGCTACAGCGAACCATAGTTCTAACTCTAGATTTTGAAAAAATAGTCCATATGGACTTTCGTGTCTATAGAATATACGTCAATATACCGATATATTTGAATCTTAATTTTTTAGTAGTATTCAGCGTTTTTTTAACCGCACACAATATGACCCCGTATATTCCACCGTTCAATACTTGATGTGTATCAAATGTGATCTTTTCGCGTGCTCCCGTAATGGGAAATGTTTAGGAACATCGGGGTAGTGTTATTGATGCCTTCACTGAGATAAACATGTCGCCTGAACGTAATGGTATTTGATTTATCAGATGTTTTCGTGTTTTACAAGGGTTGTGGAGGTTTTCGTTGTTTGTGATTTGCCTGTTTTTTAGATGTTTTGTGGTAGAGTTGCGTTTAGCCAGTGACTTGGCTATTGTATGTTGGTAATTATGCAGTCGAAATATAATATATACCATCTAATTGTAATTTTTTAAACAAATGGATAAAAAATTAATTTTTTTTTCAACTTAAAAAAAAATATGTAAAAACTATTGAACTATGTTCGAGAACAACGCAAGCTACTATCAGATAGTGGACCTGTACCGCTCCCGAAACCCAATATGCTAAACACAACTATTAATTAAAGTTACCATCATCCAATTGAAAAATTGAGCGACAAATATATTTTATACTGTGTACTCATTTGAATTAATTCGGTTAAAAAAGGAAACCGCAAAAGAGTATCTATATATTATTAAATAAAAAAATAATAATTATTAAAAAAAATAAAAACAATTCTCAGAATTTAGTTTTTTTTTAAATCAAGCTAAGAATATGGTTTCGTGATATTTGATAGAGATATTAATAATCTTAACATTACACTTGAAATTTGTTTATCAACGAAAATAACTTAAAACAAAATCATGAATATATTCCGCCGTATTCATTCCCACAATCGAATCCCTCTACAATAATACAAGTCAACGCATTATAATAATTCGGGCCACGTATGTTAGAGATCCATCTCGGGAACATTGTACGACTCCATCCTTCAAACAGTGCCCCACATTCGTCACTCTTATACTGTATTTACCTAGGCACGCGTAAAAGCCGATAGGTAGAGTTAAGAATATGTAGAGGTGACGGGGAATTATAATTTTTATAGTTTTAAAGACAGACTTTTTTGATGGTAGGTCACCGTCGACTTTGGCAAATCTGGGAGCACAGCAAGATTGATGCATACCGGCTTGGTAAAATAGATAAAATATTGACTTTATTTATTTATTTGACTAGCCAAAAATTGTTTACAACGATACAATTTTAAAAAGGAAACAACCAATATATCTTAAACCCAAGTGCAACTATTTCTTACAGGCTAATTCCACGTGCACAAAATAGGTTAACAATACATGAAAATAAAATTGTATTATTATAATAATAGAATAAACATTATATATTAAGACCAACTAGTTAAAATAATAGATTTATACCGATTTTGACGTAATTCGGTAAGCTTGCATCTCGATAAATAACATGGGCTGTTTTAAAATAAACTGAAATCGACGCGGACGAATCCGCGAGCTAAATATATTCAATACCAATATCTTCATTTAGCTCGTTGAAGCATTATATGTAATTTTATAGCAATTTATTTTGGGGTAATTAAAAAAAAACACTGTTAGAATCTATTCGATTTGAGCATCATAGGTTATCTAATATAAATGTACCACGCCTATTACAATTGTAAAAAAGAGAGCCGAAACACGTGAAAAAAATAATCTTAGAAATTTAAAATGCTAGTAAACTACATAAGGACATCGTTGCAATTCTGTAGACAATTCAACATCAGATACCTACAGATTTTTTTTTGCGGACACAGCAAAGTTACCGCACTGCAACTGAAAGTAAACAGAGTGGGTCCAAGTATTGACTTCTCATTGATGATTATCGATAGTTGATTATGCCGGCCTGTTTTAAACTGGATATACAGTATACAAAGATCCCGGAACGCGACAAACGTGGTAAACTATAGCGGGTTAAACCTTGAGAGGTCACTATCCAGATCTCTGTCCTTTCCTAACTCTCCACGCAATAACACAAAACAGAGTCACGTCGCAGACATTCGACAGGCGAAGCGGCGGATATGTGTGCTTTATTGCTGTGAATCGTGACGAATTTTTACGAGTGAATCCGCGGCCCGCCGTATACTTACCCCGTGAATGCGGCGCGGTTAATGAAGTTTTTTTTTATGTGCTTACGGTCTGTTTTGTTTTGGCAAAGTATATATACTATTTATATGGATTTTTTAGATTGTCAATCCTAACTAAATAGTTTGAATGTTCAAGAAATATGGAGTAATATAATCAAAAGCCAAATCAAATTCTACGACGATAAGAATTAATTATTTCAGAAAAGATTCCAATTAATCATCACTGAATACTTTTAAGTTTGAAAGTAAATGAGTAAGAATCACAATACATAAACGAGAACATTTATTAATGTGCAGTAATTCTTCATCATTCACTATTTTAAACATACTCTGTTAGAAATCGCAATATAATTTTCGAAGAGAAGTCGGTAGTTATCATATCAAGCCAACAAGTAAAACACTCACATCACGCCATTATCCCCGACGGGGTGGGTAGAGGTGCAGGTATCCACTTTTCACCATGTGTCCTTCGTCCAATGACGTAATAGGGGTCGAGCCTATCGCCGTATCAAACATAAATTTCAGACCGTAGGCTAAACCAAAAACCCAATATCACTTTGTCCGGCCCGATTATTCGAATCCAGGACCTTAGATCGGTGGTCGTATGCTGCACATAATACAAAACTACGCTACTGAGTCAGGCAGAAATAGGTAAAATTAATCCATGATACAGTTTATAGTGTCTTTTGAGAAATTTGCGAAAGTAAGCCGGTAGGAATCGATATGAACTCCACTGTCTCCCCGCTGCTTTGCTATTTTATATCGACAGATCACTGTAGGGTAAAGTTTATGACAATAGTAAAACCGAGTGATACCCCGTAGACATCCTTACGGCTTATTTCACTTAGGGATTTTATGGTGTATCAATTCGGGTATTCATTGCGAATTTGTTACTCTGCGTTGTCTTGCAATGAATTTATATGCTGTGCTACGGTAGCGTCCTTAAACATGCACCGTAGGGGTTCGCTTTATTTTGGCTTAGGATTTTTTAGTTGGAGATTGGGAAGCCGCTCGCTTGATGGTTAGCGGCTTCTTATTAACAGTATAACATCACTGTGTATTACAAAGCACTGCGTGGTTTTGCGTAGCGGTTGACATTCTAAAATAGTTTATTCGGACGTTGAATCTCATACTTACTATTATTGACACCTTAAAATACTTTAATATGATGTTGAATTTCCTAACTGTTAGACTAGCTTTAATGTTCTTCAAACTGAAGCATAATAGTGTCTGTACAATTTATCAGAAGAAATAGATGTTGTAATAATATCGAACCAAACGGCCCCCATACACGAGAGTTCCGGTACTTTGTCAAGTTTCAAGAATTTCTAGAGTTAATATCTATTAATGCTAAATGATAAACGCAGTTACATGTCTATAAATTAAAAAGTTTGTTGTTTATTGACTGTCTTACATATTTACAAACAATATTATGATGACGCACAGTACGCTTGAACGCATGGGGTCAGCAATTTTATAGTATTCATTGGCTTTAATATCTTAATATTAGCCAATCACTGCGCCCATATGTTTAGCATCTACGAAGGCTCTCGGGTCCGGTAAAGTGCTATTTGGGTTTTTCTGCTCAGTATTAGGTCGGAGTCTGAAATTTGTGCCCGGCGATAGGCTCGCCCCATCACATCATGGGACGGAACACACTTGGCAAAAAGTGGATGCTGGATATCCCTTCGGAGATAAATGCGTGATGTGTGTGTATGTCCAAGTAATACCTGGTCCACAAGAAACTACATCTAAGACTAATACAATCTTCGGCCAAACATAAAGTATGCGACGACAATTTGTGATCCGGCCCACCTTAGTAGCAAGTTATGGGTAACATAAAAACGGGACGCCCTACGTCACTTACGGCTAAGATTGACCACGCTTTATGGCCGCAAAATAGGGGTGGTAAAAATTTTTACGATTCAGTCCCAAACATTGACAACTGATGACAAATGTATGAGATTGGGTGGTTTTACGCGATGCTATATGAGGGAAATTAGGTCAGTAAAATAACTAAATGTATTAATTAAAGATATTTAACTCAAAATTATTTATTTGTGCCTGCGAAGCAACGAACAAGTCCGTTCAGGGGTAAAAGTAGCTTATACCTTCAGATTTCATTGAAATGAAATAATTTATTTGAATCTGTAAAATGTTATACATTATTTAGATTCCGTCAATATTAACTCTACCAGTTCGGAAGGCAGTTCTCACCAGAGAAGAACGGGCAAGAAACTCTGGTGTTCCTCTTTTCAAAATCAGTTTAAGGTAAAGACTACAGTACATGATAAAGAGAGGAGAGAAAAAAAAATACAATTGGTTTTTTATTGATGTTTAGAGCAGTTCATTTATATGCTCGTAAAATAAGGCATAACTTAATTTAAATATTCATATGACTGCACAACCCTCTCAGGAATCATTATAATTAATTCTACTAGTAAAAGAAGTCCCAGAAATGGAACAGTTGTTTTAAAGATCGCTCGTATTCATAAACGTTACTTATTTAAGGACGAAGCATTGCTCTGATAATAAGTCTGTTTCTCCGCTTTGTTTATCTGACAGCCAACTAGATTCAAGTTGTATCTTAATATTAGCCAATCACAACGGCCCTGTGTCTACGCACTGCGAAGACTGCCATGCCGTCAGCACTGAGAAACAGACTTGTTATCACAGCAATGCTTCATTCTTAGATAATAACGTTTATGAATATGGACGTATATCTTTACATTTGTACAAACGCAGTGAAATATGTGTGGATTAATTCGTCTACCTAAAATTTCTGTCATAAATGTGTGAGTATGTGTAACTTTTTGATATATCATAAGTGACTCAAAAATCTTCTATGAACTACTATATATAAAACTAGTTGACCCGACAGACGTTGTCCCGTCTTAACTATGAATTTGCAGCGCGCATTCACATAACATTAATATTTTCGATAAGTTTTCTTAAATTTTCTAATATTCCGCGCAATTTTTTGAATTTTTTCTTTCATAAGAACCTACTGACAATAAAAACACAACAAGAAAAAAATGGTGAAATTAGTCCAGCCATTCACGCGTGATGGCATGACCAAGGAAAACAGGGATTCATTTTTATATATATAGATTTACTATAAACTATCTTTCTACTTATCTAATTTATTTACAGCAATTGTATGATATACTCGTACATACCGATTAATATAATGAATAGTTCATAAATACTGCTATTTGGTAGTAGAAATATATATTATGTTAGTAGCTACCCGAACAGATCCTCGCACACGAGAGACTTACCACCAGTATTCTTCGATTAGTCCAGATCGCTACAAATAATAGCAAGAGATTAAGTCCACTTATCCCGAATACTCTGTAGGCATCTTAACCCTGTATTATCTCTCGGCTCCCCTTTTTTCTGGCGTCTCTTTAATACAAATTGGGTGTTAAATTGGTCTGCTACGTGACATTTTATCAGAAGGGTTCGTGATACCTTCACTTTTTTGAATTCGTTTTTTATACTAACAAGAGTGGGAAGTACGGGTACAATCAATTCTTGGATGTTATATTCTATACTAGTTGTGCGATTCTCCACTTGGACTTACAACAATCTCTTCCCATAGCATCATAATGTTATATCTATGGGGAATGGGTCGGTAAATAAAGTGGTGTCCAATCGAATGACATGTGATGATTATCCCTTGGCAGTCGATACAATTATGCCGGCCTGTTGGAACCGGATATACAAAGGCTGATCCCGGATCGCGTCACACGCGTGGTCTACTATGGTGGGTTTTAACAACTTATGTACGGTGGTCGCTATATATCCTACCAGCAAAGGTAATGAAGAAATATGAACACAACCTTCATTCTAATGTAATTTATTGTGACTGCCATCGATATACATATATTTACTACGTACTAGATTTGGCGTTCTGAACATTCACTGTGTTCAACTGAATTGAACTGTAGTGCATTCAAACTGACTTAAATATGGTCAATATTGACAGCTTGTGGTTGTCTACAGAGTGGTACTCGTGATATAAGAACTCGAGTCTAAGGTTAAACTTGGATTTGACTAAAACATATTAGTCAAATAAGTAAAATTATTTGTTGTTCAAATGAATTAATAGATTATAACAGTGACGTTTTGATAGCGATTTTAGTTCAGATTTTGAACAAATAGTTTATAATATGGACATTCGTGTCTACAGATTATATGTCAATGGTGACTGCATAGTTTTAAAATAAAATACTGTTCTTTTTAAAACAAAATACTGTTCGCACTATCCGTCATGCTTCAACTCGTGTAATTCCTACTAAGACTACCTCATATTATATACGACACTTCAGTATTTTATTATTACAGTCAAGCTTTGTCTACTACGTACTATCTAAGCCCCAAATAACTTGAAACTCAATTCCTCATACCATTATTACGGTAAAAGCGTCTTCTAATACACTATCACAATTTATCGCTCACAAAGGCCGGTCGGACAATGCATGTAAGTTTACCCGTTGGCGCGGCCACTCGGTAAAGTTGCGCGAACTTGGAAATCTGTTTACTTCTAACTAACTTGCACTATTTACAGGTATGTTGTACAAACTGCTAAATAAGATAATGGTTAAACACTGATCAATTTAAAGTAAATAGATTCTTATTATGGCTGATTTTATTTTGCTGGTAGGATATAATAATAATAATAATATCAGCCCTGTATTATATACTTGCCCACTGCTGAGCACGGGCCTCCTCTACTACTGAGAGGGATTAGGCCTTAGTCCACCACGCTGGCCTAGTGCGGATTGGTAGACTTCACACACCTTCGAAATTCCTATAGAGAACTTCTCGGATGTGCAGGTTTCCTCACGATGTTTTCCTTCACCGTTAAAGCGAACGATAAATTCACAAAGAATACACACATGATTTTTTTAGAAAAGTCAGAGGTGTGTGCCCTTGGGATTTGAACCTGCGGACATTCGTCTTGGCAGACCGTTCCACACCCAACTAGGCAATCGCCGCATTTTTTGCCATGCACAAATATTTTTTTTTTGTTTCGGCGGTTAAAAAGGTATATAGGTACAGGCAATGTGTTTTAGTTTAAGAGCATTCTAGCTTGCTTAATTACTGAATATTAACATCATTATAAAACAAAATCCACCGCCGCGTCTGTTTATCTGAACACGATAAATTGAAAACTAAGGAACTGATTTGGATAAAATTTGGTATGGAGATATAATTTGAGGCCTTAAGAAGGACTTAGGTCACTTTTATTCCGAAAAAACATTTTCACGCAGTTGGAGATGCGAGCAAAAGCTGGTGAAACATAATAATTAATCTAGTCTCTCAGAGTGATAGCGTAGTACCACGTGCCATTTCTCAATACCAAATGCAGCCAGTGTTTATTAATGTCTACGTAAAATCGAACTCACCATCAGACGAGCACCTTGCTCGCTTCTTAAACAGTTATTCACTCGCTTCTTCAAACACTTATAATAAAAGATATATTGTCTACACTATTCAGGCAGTGTATATTAATTAGGGGACATTGAACCTACCACTAACTGAGCTCTTCGTATGCGTTTATCAGCTAAGTGATGACGACTACCTCGGTAGCGTCGTTGTAATGCATACGCGGTACGACTACGAGGTTTGTTTAACGCGAAGTATTCTCAGTCAGCCTAATTTACATTTAGTAATTTGTTTTTTATTACCCATCTAAAGGTTGAATCCACCTTACTACACCTTGTAAACCAATCAACGGCATGCACAGACAAAATAATAAATAAATAATTGTATGCAAAAAACAAAATTGTATGTACCGCTCCAGTTCGAAACGTCCACTACGGCGCTACGGCGCTGAAGTAATGGGTTCGAATAATTACGCCTGTGTTTATAAAGTAGCAATATTTCACAGAACATTAAATTACAAAATACTATGTTTTGATTCTTTATTGGTAAATAAACTAGATTATAGAATTTAAAAATACCATAAAATATTTGTATAGCGAGAATTATAATATTCAAATAGGTATAACGGATATGCGAACGCGTCGCGACGTCCACTTAGAACAAGGCCGGAGAAGTTCTCGTGAAAACCGGCCAGGCGTCATAATCTACCGGTACTGGACACTTGGAAACTTCGAGAAACTTGTACAATGCTCACACGTCTTGCTTGTTGTATATAGCTTCTGCTTGCCCCGCATGTTTTCATTGACAACATCAAATGCATTTTCTGCAACTAAATCCGTAATCTGATGTGGAAGTGTCAATAGAATTTCGTGTATCTGTATCTTTATTTATTTAATAAAATTAAGACGCAAAACAGATTATAATCAAAATTACAGCTAATTATAAAATATACATGCATAAAAACTAGATTGTATTCATAAACATTGCGCCCTTATACTAGTTAATTACTTATCTATATGTATAATGTCAAATCAAATAATATAGTCAGTTGTAAACTTTACTAAATATAAGTTGTTTTTGCTGGTCATTTATAATTTTTCATAATTCGTAGCCTTACTAAATATAGTCGCATAACTACTTTAAAGTAAGACCATTTAAATACTAAATGGTAGAAAGAAAACCCATGTAACTCATTATACGATAAAATCCCCATTGTAGTACGCTGACGTGGTGCTGGTATCTGCAAGCAATTAGTTGTCTTGTAATGAATTATTTCCTGTTAGTCATTGCTAGTAATTACTAACAGGAAATAATTCATTACATGACATTAAAAAAAAAAAAAAAAAAAATAAAAAAAAGCGGCGATAGCCTAGTTGGGTGTGGAACGGACTGCCGAGACGAATGTCCGCAGGTTCAAATCCCAAAGGCACACACCGCTGATTTTTCTAAAAAATCATGTGTGTATTCTTTGTGAATTTATCGTTCGCTTTAACGGTGAAGGAAAACATCAGTTCTCTATAGGAATTTCGAAGGTGTGTGAAGTCTACCAATCCGCACTAGGCCAGCGTGGTGGACTAAGGCCTAATCCCTCTCAGTAGTAGAGGAGGCCCGTGCTCAGCAGTGGGCGAGTATATAATACAGGGCTGATATTATTATTATTGCTAGTAATTTACCTGGACGGTAGTTTTGACTTTGTTGATGACTCCCATCGCTTAAAAGGGGTAAGCAGAGGTGTATATTCATATTTTGTTCCATCAGGCCCCATGTCATATTATATTTACCAAATGGTATGAGTGCAAAAAGTCTCGGGTTTGATCCCTAGGTTGGGCAAAATGATCTCGTTTTTTTGTCAGTATCAGCCCGGAGTCTGGAATTGATGACCAATACGGTGAAAGGCTCACCCCCTATCATATATTGGGTCGGAATTCACACGGCGAAAAGTGGGTGCAGCAGTTGTGCCTCTTCCTGCCCTTGTGGAGACACTACGCGTGAGTCTCTCTGTGTGTGAGTAGTTAAGTGGTGTGTGTGACTCTTGTATGTACTTCGCTGTTCATAAAAAAAAGAAACAAAACTGTTAGGTACGCAATATTCATCCAAATTTATTTGTACTCAAACATTTAAAAGTAAGATACAAAAATTCTACAAATTATGGGTTCAGGCAATATACATCCTATGATATTGCCGAGACGGTTTCACTTTAGCACAAATGGCAGCTCAGATTCTTAATTTAAAGATACATAGAACTACCGGTTTTATGCAAGCAGTAATAAAGAGTCTATTGTGTATTTTTCAAGGACATTTTAGGCAGTAATTATGTTATTAGATACCTAAAGTATATAGTACTTGGTTGCATTGTCTGTGTTCGTAGTTATTCGATCAACCTTTGTAGCTTAGAAGATGCTCCCTATTTGGACATAATACTTATCCTTATGCTAAGTTTGTTAGAAACGGGCATACTCCTGTAAAAAATACATAACGTTATTTCTTCTATCTACTTAATATAGTCTCCTCTTACGACAAGGGATATCCTGGTGGAAATCTCCGAACAAACACATCACGCATTCATTCCCAAAGGGTATGCAGAGGCGCAACTAGCTCACCCACTTTTCGCCAACTGTATCCCGTCCGATGATCGGGGCGAGCCTATCGCCATATCGGGTACAAATTCCAGACTCCCGGGCTGATACTGAGCAGAAAAACCCAAATTCCCGACCACTCATTTCACTTTGTCCGAGCTGGGACTTCAGAGCGCTATCGTACCGCGCATGCAGTATACCTACGCCACCAAGGCAGTCTCCAAATACGCCCAATCCCCTGGGAGAGGGCACTAGGCCAACGACCTGCTTGTATTGTTCAATTGTAAAAAGAAGCACTTGATATCTGAACAAATAAAGTTATCAATGTCAATAATGCTTGCAGTCTTTAGCAAGAAAATGACTGTTTATTTCTGTTCTACGTTGCATAAGAGATCAGAAGGTCTACCTTTGATTCTTAGAGCTTCGTATTTAATTGACATAAACCTTCCATGTAACGACTTAATTTGTTTTTATGACGAGACGAGCATGCCGCTCGCCTTTTGGTAAGAGATACAACCACCTAGCAGCAAAAACATACCCAACTTTACTGTAAGTACCGCGTGTTACTCCACTGGGGTTGTCTGGTGTGACTGCAAATAAAATTAGTGTGTAACACTTCTGCCTGTTCTTCAAAAGGCAAAGCGTGATCTTTGAATATTCTGGTTTAAATTCCTAGGTTAATTCTATGTGACTCTCATTGATTCAGCATTGGACTTTAATATAATTGCCAAAGTTTGTGAAGATGTTCCGAGGTTTAGACGACGGTCTTTGTTAAAATTAAACAGACACCGCTTAACGGATTTGGATGAAATTTGGCATTCGGATAGACCATGTTTGACGTGTGATGTGTGACTTTTATAACAGGAAACGTCACTCGAGCGGAGTCGACTGCCACGCCTAGTGAATATAGTTGCAAAATAAATTAAAAACCCAAGGTTGACTTTTAATTATTTTATGTCTGATAATTTATATCTATGCAGACCAGTTTTAACGTAACAAAAAGTACTATCAGACGTCAGAATGAGCCTTACAGTCTTACTTATAAAAAATCGCAAAGCTATGCTTAGTAAAAACACAAATTTACTCGATCAGCTGTAAGTCAAAACCCGCCATCTTGCCTCTTAATAAGGTTTAAACTAGGATACCGGGGATGTTGTTGACAGCTATTTAAGCAATACTTAACCACCTCTAAAGGCTAAATCAAGTTTATACGACTGATAATCATTTTTATCGGTGATTAAAATAGTAACATATCCATACATAACACTCACGCCTTTATTCCAACGTGTTACGAGGCCTAGTGCATTCAAATTTTACAAATATACCTACCTCCCATGACGTAATAGGATGCAAGTCTATTGCGACATGGGATACAAATTCAAAATTTTAGACTGATACTGGGTAGAAAAATCTAACTTCATTCTGCTTTTGGGTATCGAACCCGAGACTGCAGCACAGCAATCGTACCGCAATACAATTAAGCCACCGGTGCAGTCTATATTAACTTCAATAATACATAACCTGCATTAGGTTAGCGTGGCGAACTAAGGCCTGCACCATTGATTCCCAAAGGGGTCCAGGTGGACTCCTAGGTCTCTTCGGGAGACTTGATGGAGGTCTACGTTGGCGTGACCAAAAGAGGGGGCCATAATTCGTAAGCGGGGATCTAGGTAAATATATGCTTGATAGTAAAGTACTAAAATTTTAGCTTGACTTTACCTATCAACGTAGGCACATAATATTGATAAGGGTTGTAAGAGCCACTATGTACAGTACCTAAGCCCCTGCTATGGCCGGGCGGTAGTTGAAATGCATTTTCTCTGTAAAACCTAAAAAAAGGTCCACCGCTACCAGCAAAATATAGAAATGGGTCTATGAGAAAAAAAAATTGGATACCTCTGGCCTAAACCCTCTCCGTATTATGAAAAGTCTTTGCCCAACTGTGGGAGAGCATGTAAGTAATATATACCTGATATTAATAACCTCTTTGGAAAATTCAAATGGATGCCTTTATATAGTATGATTCAACATTAAATCCTTTGTGTTAATTTATGGAAAGAACGGCACATCGTACGATATAATGTGAATGCATTTGTTATCTGGTCTCTACACGTTTGATAGTATCACTTTAAGCCAATAGCTTAAGGTTGAAAATACTAGTAATACTACTTTGCTGATGGTAGGATGTATTTTATATCCACCTAGCCAGCGACCACCATTTAAGGTATTAAAACCTGCCATAGTAGTCCACGTAAATGTTGCGTTCCAGGATCAGCTTATGTATCCGGTACCAACAGGCCGGCATAATTGTGTCGACTGTTGAGGAGTAATCATCTCTCGTCAGTCGATATTCTATTGGACGCCACTCTACTCACCATCAGGTGCAGTGGGGTCACTTTTCCGAGCCGGTATAAAAAAATAACTACGTAAAGAAACAATGTATAATGAAAAGTTTTTGATCCCGGTTACGCCTGCGGGAAAGATCTTCATCGGAATAAAAGTCCTGTTATGTACATTATTGGGATAAAACGTGCCCTAAATGTTTATCCGGGACATGGTCTATATTTAAACTTAATTTCATCAAAATCCGTTCAGTGGTTTTAGCGTTTACATTTAACAAACATTTTAAACAATTAACGTCAAAATTGCGCTCAAAATATTGCCTTCTATTATTAATAGAATGCAATGCAAAAATTATAACATCATTTTTAAATAATTTAGATATCCTTACATATTATAAAATAAAGTCCCCCCCGCATTCACTGTCTGGACGTGATAAACTCAAAAACTCCTAAACGAATAGGAAATTTGGTATGAAAATAGCTTGTGATCCTGGGAACAATAAAAGCTACATTTTATGCCGAGAAAACTCTATCACGCGGGCGAAGCTGCAAGCAATAACTAGTAATCAATAAATATAAGTCACATAGTACTAACCTAGGATATATCTTATTAACTACGTTCCATATCACAAATATCTGAAACAATTTATTGCGGACTATATAACTTTGAGTGGGGATAAACCCCGAGACCGCAATTTACAGAAAAATACACAAAATAACAATCAAATGATAATATAACAGAAAATTATTCAAAAGTTATATGACGTGATTACCCATTATCTGATATAAATACATTGCATTTCGAATCGCGTGCCATTCCGCGTTACGTGGTCGAGAAAGGAAGTTGTATTTAGAAAGGTTTTTCCCCGGTTTTCAAGACTGGGTTAAGTGTTTGTGACTGCCCATTCTACTGGCAGAAGAATGGCGCCAAGAAGACACGAAGGTGAGAGATTTTAAAAATGGAACGCGGCCATTTTGAAACGAAAGTGTGACGTGTGAATTTGATGTTAGACAATGAATAACTGTTTTTTGGATATCCTTTATACTGGTACAATTAATCGATTAAAGTTATTAAACTAAATAAAAAATAACTTATCTATATATAAGTAAAAGAAAGTCTTGTAAGTTACACTATTTATAACTCAAGAACGGATGAACCGATTTGGCTGAACATTGGTGGTGAAGTAGCTTAGAACCAAGAGACGGACATAAGATAATTTTTACTATTATATTAAGCTGAAGAGTTTGTTTGTTTGAACGCGCTAATCTCAGGAACTACTGGCTCGAAATGAAAAATTATTTTAGTGTTGGATAGCCCACTTATCCTATAATCTACTAATAAATAAAACTATATCACGCCAGCGGAGCCGCGGAAATAAGCTAGTATCTTATAAATACTACGAACTATGTTTTGTGCTGTGACTCCTTTAAAGAGTGGCTTTGATTTAATGTAGCGTAGAAAGGGTGTTTGTTTTGTTTCATATAACATTTTTTTTCTTATCTCATATTAAGATGAAAACTAGCACGAACAAAAGGGAAAATGCTAAAATGATCTTTATGATATATATACATTGTACAAATCTAAATATTTAATGGAATATAGAAATTACAAAAATTATTATAGAGTAATTGAAGTCAGTTGTGCCATAATGTACCCACAAATTGTCAAGAAATAAGTTATAATATTTAACACGCAATTAATCCCATTGTGAAACCTTATTATTCACCAAAACACAAAGATCTATCCATATATGACACGAAAAAGTACGTGTGAACTAATTCACAAATTTTTATAAGGTCAGGGAGCCCTATTCCGTCTACAGGGCCCAATGCGTCTTTTTGCAATTTCGGGCGTTCTATTCGATGGACAGCTTTAATAGCTGTGTGTGATAGAGAGTCAAACAATCTCTTATTTAACCGTATTGCTTTAAGCGATTGAAAAAAAATATATTTATGGTTCCCCGTTTATTTATCTTTAGAGGTTATTAGATGTTTTTTATTGTTTTGAATGACGAGAAGAGCTTGTCGTTCGCCTAATGGTAAACAATACGACCGCCCATAAACAGTAAGAACACTATACAACACCTTGAATTACAAAGTATTGTAAGATATTTCACTGCGCTCGCCATCCTGAGGTATGATTAATATTTAGAAACATACGATGCGAAACTGCTCTATCAAACTAGATGGTGTTTGATTATGATTTTTTGTTATATCTTTGTACTTCTAGAGGGACAAAATATGAAAATGTCAGAATGATATGTACATTCTTTAATGACTGTTTCTTCCCACAGCACCCTCCAACAACGCCACGGTCTTTCAGGATGCGACCAACCTTCTCCCCCCCTGGGAGACGACACCACCGCCACCCACGCCCTCACAGCCTCTAAACTCGTTTATATCGAAGCCAATGTCCATAAAGAAGAAGCCGTTTAAGAAGGTGGTGAAACCTCCTCCTTCAATAAAGAAGAAAACCAGCTAGGATGGACTGCTAAGGTATTTTGACATAGTCATCGCTTAAAGTGACAACGAATAATTGAGAAGTGTTTCATTATCAAAGGCAAAACTTAAATCAATTAATTTTGAAATACCGGCTCATTGCTACGCAGGCTTCGCCGAAGGTCAAAAACATATTACACAACATACTTATCAAGGAAAATCTTATAAGAAACCAGTATGTTAGAGTTTGATATATTATTTTTTGGATCTGGCTTGACAGCTTGATTGCCAAATATGATCTGGTGTTACCCAAATTTGAACATAATCCCCATTTTTTAGATTCAGTTTTAAAAATATCTGCTTAATGCAAATTATTAAAATGACTGACAGAAACGATGAATTGTTTTAGAAAACTGAAATTTTGCATAATGTGTTCGTCATAGGTGTAAAGTTCTCAAGCAATCTACAGCTCCGAAATGCAAAGCATCGGATTTGAGTCGTTATATTTAACACTATAAGGCCCTGTTTCATAAGTCAATTAAACTTTATTTCGCAATTATCGTATTAAACAGCTAATAAATAATAATACTACTAATAGATACAATAATAGTATGATGCCCGGTCTGCTGCTTTATGCAACCAGTCGCTGCCGGCCCTCTTGTGTAAGTCCTCCATCTGGACAGAGAGCGTCCTACGTTACGTTTGCCAAGACGCGGTGTCCACTCCAGAACATGCTTACTCCAGCGGTTATCAGTTCTGCGACCTATGTGACCAGCCCATTGCCACTTCAACCTACTAACTTTCAGAGTTATGTCGGTAACCTTGGTTCTCTGACGGATCAGTTCGTTCCGAATTTTGTCCTTCAGAGAGACTCCCAGCATAGCTCTTTCCATAGCAAATAGTACTCATTTTATTGCCATTTAATTGGAAGCATAGATTAGTATGATTTTTACATTTGTACGGCTTATATATTTCTGCGACGAGTAGCACTTATGGGGAAGACGCAACCCATAAATCTCACAATGTAATTATGATTTAGAGTATTCTTCAAATTGAAAAAAAAAACCGTGCTTGGACACCCTTGCTTGTCGGCAGGCATACCTAGACAAACCTAGCGCCGCAGCCGAGATACCTCTGCACTATCGTTATCGCTAACGTTATGTGTGGAAAGACATATTCTAGCGGTAGACTTATCGATCGGATGTATCATTCCCATATTTTTTTTTATTTTTGTTAGCGTTGTCGATCGTAGAAATGCGTCTTGGCCTAGGCCATTAGTTTTATCTGGACAAACTCCTTCTCTATCATTATAATGTCTAATATCTATTTACTGGTGTTAGGTCTCTCATATGTGAGAGAACGCCTGGGTAGGTAACACCGCAATGTCTATTTGTGCCGCCAAGAAGCAGTGTAGTCACTGTTGTGTTCCGGTTTGAAGGATATTGTAGCCAGTGTAACTATTGGACATAATAAGACTTAACATCTCATGTCTCAGGATGGCGAGCGCAGGGGAGTACCAAAAAATATGTAGTAATTCAAGGTGTTGGTTGGTGTTTCTACTGTTTATGGGCGGTCGTATCGCTTACCATCAGGCGAACGGCAAGCTCGTCTCGTCATTCAAAGCAATAAAACAAAAGTGTTTTTGTATTTACATTAAAACAAGTTATTTATTTTCAGATACCCGATAAGGAACTCAACTGAAAATCTCGAATTAATACTTCATACGGTGAATAACATCAATTTGGCTTGAATATAAAACTTATAAAATTACCAGACACTTCACGCCGGTCTGTGAGGCAGTGGTAAAACCCCGGTCGAGCCAGTCCAGTCTTGCATAAAAGTGTAATTACAGACGAACAAATAAAATATGTTTTTCCTATTAAATATATTATATTATATTAATGCAATTTCTTGCAATTATATGCCAGCATAAATGAGGAAATCTGGCATTTGTATCTTTTAGTTTTTAACCTGAAACTAACCATATTTAACTTGATAATGTTGTTAAAATATCGACTGACGAGAAAATGTTGCCTTCGACTTTTGCCAGAATTATGTATTTTATATGCAATATATTATGACAATATGAGAACAATAAATTATTATTGATGGCATGAAGATGTTTTAATTCCGTCATGTTTCAAGTATCCTTCTAAAAAATAATTTCGACAACGACAGCCAATCTCCCCGAAGATCAGCCAGGTGCGCAGGAAATTATAGTTCACAAGTCTATGCGCAATAAACAGGTGCAATCTATAATTAAAAAAAATATAAAAGATATGTCGTTAAAATAAGTTAGTACCGCCAACTGCTAAGTTAGGGTAAAGAATACCTATTGAACCCGATCTAAAGAGATAGATCTTAGAGGCACAACTATCAGCGAAATGATTTTTCTTAGTACAATAGTCTCAATGTCTTGTACTGCAAGTCAATGACGATACGAGCTTGCCGCTCTGCCTCCTTAGGACGTCCCAAAGTAAGTAAGTCGATATTCAATTTAATATGTTTGTGATTGGTTGAAAGAACAATACGTCAATGTGTTTAGCTAATCTCGATAAAACGACATATTCTTATGTCGTGTTTATTGCCACATTCTAAATACATTGGAGGATAAATCTATAATATAAATATAATAATATCAATCCCACTGCTACACGAACCTCCTCTGCTACTGAAAGGGATTAGGCCTTAGTCCACCACGCTGGTCTAATGTGAATTGGTAGACTTCACACACCCTCAATATTCCTATAGAGAACTTGTCAGGTATGCAGGTTTCTGCCAATGTTTTTCTTCTTCGATAAAGCAAGCGATAATTTACAAAGAAGACACGTAACTATAGAAAAGTCAGAGGTAGTAGTTCTGCTTGAAATATACATTGCGATGGTACCTACCCAGTCCCTCACATAGGAGAGACCTATCAGTATCTTACTGATAGCTTTGTAAATACTACTTATTACTAATGAATCGATGGAATGGATTAGGTAGGATGTAGGTACCATTTGTTTAAGAATTTATTTGCTGCTATTTATTGAGGAATATGATTGACTATAAACTCGTCAAACAAACGCTTTTGCACTAATTAATTATCAATTTCGTGACTAAATTTATGACCTTGAAAAGTACTCTTCGCATCTTTCTTATAGGTGTTCATAACTCTACAAAGCTTAAGAAAGAAGTAGCCATAATCGTTTCTTTGAAGATATTTAACTAATTTTTAATTTGGGCTTTACTTGGGATATTTTAACCTTTTTGGCATAGAATAATCAAGGTCAAGAAAAGTATGAGTATCTACAAGATAAGATAAGGTTGACCAAAATAACTACGAAAGTAATGCGTACATAAGTCCAGACAAACTATTCTTTACAATAAAGCAATATTAAATTATATTTACGTAGTTACAAATAGATTTAAATTGAAATAGAAGTAAACATGAGCTTATCAATGTATGAAAATAGAGATAAGATATTGATACCTTGATATAAATAACTATATTATAAAAGACTCTACATTATAAAATTATCGATTAAAAACAACGCCATCTATCGGTATCATTTGTTATTAAATTACAAATTCATTTTTTTATAGATGGCAGCCTTACCGGCCTGTGACTAAGTGAAAGGCAAACATTCCTTACGAGGATGTTACGTAATTAAATTAAAATAATTAAATGTATTATTGTGTAAAATAAATGGAAAGAACCAGGAATTATATTATATCAGGATAATATTCCTCATCCCGGTCTAACCCATTCAAATTTTAATCACTCCTACTCGTTTCCGCGAAATTATCTTACCACAGAAAAAAGACGTCACTGACCTCCATACTGGAACAACTTCATGTAGTTTGACAAGGTTGTTGTTCAATCAATATACCACATTTTCAACTTTACCATTAAAGTAATAAGGTTAAAATTGACAATTGGCAGGTTACCGACACTTTGCCTAACTAAACGTGACGACATCTCGCCAAATGGCCATTCAGAAGCAAACTGCTCGTCGAATAGACTGGGTCGATTGCGGTTTCGATTTTTAAAACTTGAAACATTATTGTTCTGAATTTGAAAATTGATTGAATTTGTTTATCGTATTGTGACAAGCTGCCAGTGTGATAGTTGTTTGATTCTGGATTTCGCACGAGAAACCGTTTTTGTTTGTAAGTTATTTTTTGTTTTGTTATTTTTGTTTTGTTATATTTATTTTTAAATCTTTGCGGGAGAGTTGATGTTATTATTTCTAGTTATTATTTCTTTCAAAGTATCACAGGAAGTGTGTGTTTAACTATAGATTAGAAATTAACTTTTCTGTTTTGCCACATTGAACAATATGTTTCCCTGACAATTTATTTATTGAATTAAATATAAGGAATAATGTCATCTAACCGACATAAATAGGTTACAATGAGATCATTGTACTTTGTTACCCGCTACTTCCGAGCCTTTATAACAAGTATCGACGTTTTTTTTTCAAGAAAATCCATGTTACTTTAAACTTTTTATTGTCTATACAGAGATCTTAATTAAATCTTTATTTGGGTTATTTATAACCTTATATTTGTCAAAGGACGCCAAGGACGCGTCCAATGCGATAAGAATGTTACCACTACTCCATTTAAATCAATCGTAATGAATTACCGCGACCCCAATAACGTGGCAATTTATTATCGTTTACGTGGCTTGGGGTCAATGAATCAAGGACCACAGTTTTAGAATGAACTTTCTTTTTAGTATTAAGATATATTTGCTATGAGTAAAATGAGGATAAAAAAATACTTGGAGTAGAGTCGATTGGCTATCGAGATTTACACTTTTAGGGGGCAGGGAGAGGGGATTTATTGGTATTTTAGCTTTATTAATTTAGTACAACATATTTAGAAAATAAGTAACTGTATTGATGGAACAAATAACTCTCTCTCTCTCTCTTGCTGACTAGTCTTCTCACATGATGGTGGTTACCTTTTTCACATTTTTCTTCCACTTTGCCTTATTCATGTCGTCTTTATCGAAAAATTGCATGCTACCAGACATGATCAACGTGACAACGTTGCAACACACTTGCTCATGTAGTTTTTGGTCATATTTTGGGAATGGACAGTTCTAGATGAAAAAACAAAATCGATGATGGAACAATAATAAGTATTTGTTATAAAATAAAATTAACTCAAAAATAAAATTTCTAATGACCTTACTGATAAACAGAGAATTATTCATTTTGCTAATGCAGTCAACGCGCTGGATGCATTGTTTACTTGTCGCTCCTTATGGCTTTACGACTTAAGCCTTTTAAGTCTATTCAAGTACTTTTATTATCAAACACTTAAGCTTTACTCAGTTGTATTGAAGTTTGGATCATTTTAAATGTAGAGAATGGAAAATTAACATTACCAAGTTCAATGTTGTAAAACGGTAATGTTGCGATTTGGGGAATTTAGTTTGAGGTTTCACCAAATTTTTTGTTTGTGAGCTACAAACAAGTTATTGGGTTATCTCATGTAGAGTAATCTCCAAGGAAACTCTACCATTTATAAGACATATTACGCGAAGAATTGGATGCTGGCATTTAACGCAAGGAATAAATAAAACAGCAAGCTCATCTTGTCATTCAAAGCAATTAAAAAAATGATATTATATGGTTCCTTAATGTGAAAGAATTTGCAGTCTAAGGTTTTGTTTATTTCATTGACCCCATTAGACATTGCCGACACAAAGAAATGCAAAGTATGCATTCATAGTCGATTGTTTCATACCATTTGTAAGTACATAAGTATTAATCATCAAATTAAGTACTTACAACGAATAACACAATATTTATAATATGCATTATTTTATTGCATAAGCGGCGTGCAAGGTGCTTGATGTTGTTTTCCTTCACACTCTTAATTCCAAAAAATGCTGTCGGCTTCAAATCTTATAGATTGGGAAAGGCACTAACTGAGGTAGTTTAGGTCTTAGTCCACCACGCTGGTCAATACCACTAATAGAAATCTGAGGTATTCTTAAGTTACGTACCAGAGTTTCTTGCCCGTTCTTTTCTGGTGAGAACTGCTTTCAGAATTGATAGTAGAATTAATATTGACGGAATCTAAATAATGTGTAACATTTTAAAGGTTCAAATAAATTATTAAATTTAATTTACGATGTTTTCCTTCAAAATAAATCATTAAATAATGAAGTATTTATAGCTATTAAGACCTCATACTATCATTGGCTTTACTAACGAACAATTTTTACCTTAAAGCAATAGTAATAAAGATGTTATTAAATGGAAGGGAATTATTGATTTTAACCAGCGATTCTCATGTTGATAATAATGACCAGGTCAACCCTACTGAAGTCAGACGCGACGGAATGCGTAAACGCAAAGCCAATCGTGGTTAGAATAAAGTTATCGACTCAAAAGTTATTATTTCTTCGAAAAGACACGGTGCATTGTTGATTTATGTGTGAAGTGGTTGTGGAATCCTTGTTTATAAACATATGTTTGATTTAAATGGTTTCATTTGCATTGCACGTATTGATTTGTTTGGGGGAGGTCTATGTTCAGCAGTGGACATTGCGGCTGATGATTATTGATTAGAGTTTATCGCCAAGCTACATTTGATGTTACACTCAAATTAAAATCGTCTGTTTTCATTATTAGTTTACTCCTTATGATGGTAAGTAATACGAGTACCTATGAATAGTAAAGACTTGTCCAGTCTTCATAACAGGCACTGCAGTCTGTAACTTCTGTAAGCCAAGATCAGCAGTGGCACGCATTTTATGACACCGAGCTGTGAAGCTCGGCGAGTCTCAGGGAACACTAATCTGTCTTTAGCAGCAACGAAATTATTCAAATAGAGATAGGAAGAAGTTAGAAATGTAAATTTTCAACTTCTAATCAGATTTTTCAAAGCAGAAGACTAAATAGTAGCAAAAATAATCGAAATTGAATTACAAATACTACTTGTCATTTCAATGCTGTAAATGATAAGTCTTAAATGTCCAGTAATTATACTAGGCAATGTCTTAGTCTTGTAGGACGGTGCAGGTCTAAAATTAGTTTTAAAACCCGCCATTATACTGGCTCACGTGTCGCGTTCTGGGATCAGCCAGTATATATTCGGTTCCAAAGGGCCGGCATAATTGTGTCGACTGCCGAGGATAATCATCTCTCATTAGTCAACATTTTATTGGACCCCACTTCACTTACTATCAGGTGAAGTATAAAAAAATCGTGACTAATCCATTCCTACGTGTAAAAATGCATAAGCGGACGTGTGGCTTGCAATTATTAAGAATGTGATGATCAGGCGCATAAAAAAACGGATCAAATCACGTACAGGTGAAAGCGAGAGCATAGGAAATTCCTCAACAATCACTCATATCTTTATGAATCATAACTTTGCCTTAGGAGTCCGGCCAATTAGTCTGTTTTATTTTTTGTTTTTACCATGAATACAGTAATGCGTTACATTTTAATAAACATATTCAAATAGTTTTAGTTTTATATATTAGGATAAGTTCATTTATATTATTCATTGGTCTGCCAACTGTTTTTATAACTGGTGTAAAAACCTACTTTTTTTATTTTATTTCGCAACGCGAAACCCGTTTCGCAATGCCACCTAAACTATTAAAACAGTTTTATAATAACAAAGACGTAATTTATTTTTGTAAAATAATTTTGAATTATAAATTCTTGTCTTGGAAATGCAATGGTACAATTATTGTGCTATGGTTGATGTCATGATATTGATTCACGGAAAAGGTTTTTTTTCGATGAAACTTTACGAGACAGATTATAAATATTATGAACCTTTGTATTCTAAAAGCAAAAGAAATTAAATATTAGTTTAGAAACTATTAGTTTGAGTGGCTCTAGATGTCTTATTTTGTGTTCCTTATTGTCAGCTATTTATCCATTAATTGCACTAGTACCTATATGTGAAAACTTGTAATTAGCCATCTGTTATTAACTATACATTTAAAATGTCAATTTTAGCTGTAAGTTTTCCTTGTCAACAATCTATATATATAAAACAAAGACGGGTTTGTTACAACACTTATAACTCGAGATCTGCTGAACCAATTTTCATGGTTATTGATTCGTTGGATTTGTCTCCGCCCCGAATAGCAGAATACATCTTAAAAACAATGAAAACTCGATATATGTAATAATACTTAATCATTTCAATAAATGCTCATTTTTGTTTATTACATGTCAAACATTCGTTGTCCAATCCTGTCAAATACTGTAACAACTATTCATGTGTGCGTTCAGAAATTTATTTCCATCTCGAATAGAAGTGTATAGACAAATTGATAAAAATCTAAAATAGCTCGGAATAATACCTAAGATTTATTCTACAGGTTAACAAAAGTGTAAATGTCTTTTTATAGGTTGTCTATGATTTTTCTTGATAAGCTATTGTCTATGTCTCGAACGTTCAGGCACTGTTATTATATTTGGTGATTTTATGTGGTTTTGTGAGAGTGCATATTCAGTATTAATAACAATGCCACGTCCTAGAAGATCTAATCTTTCCCAGCGGAGCCGTAATGCAATTAGGCAACGGAATATCGCGAGTCAATTATCTGATGAAGAACGAGAAATTGCACGAGAAGAGCGCCGCGTTAGTATGGAGCAAAGAAGGGCCTTAATTCGTGCTTCTCAAACACAAGAGCAAAGAGAGGCAGCCCGTGAAACGGCTAGGTTAGAAACGAGAAATCGTCGAGCTTATCGTTCAGATGAACAGAGGAATAATCTTCAAAGTGCAAGAAGAAATGGTTCAAGTATTGATTTGAATCGAGCAGCGTTTCTATATGATTGCACCATCGACTACAGCTTGCATCGTTTAGTTTGCATTGGTCCAATGGACGTTGTTTGCCAGCATTGTGGCGCATTGAAGTTTGCTGGTGAAACGCCTGGTTTGTGCTGCCTTAGTGATAAAGTGAAATTGCCATTATTGGACCCGCCACCAGAGCCATTGTGTTCCCTGCTTTATGGCGAAACACTAGAATCACGACATTTTCTAGCGAACACTCAAAAATACAATGTCTGTTTCCAAATGACTTCATTTGGGGCGGAAATTATCGAAGAACACGGATATAATCCGACATTTAAGGTAATTTACGTTAAAAACTTTATTTTCTATGATTGTAAAAAAAATCTGGAATGTAGTTTGTTAGATTTCTGTATTGGTCTCTAAAATAAAAATGGCATGTTATTATTTGAAAATAAAAGTGTTTGTAAATTTAACTATAACTATGGCTTTGACTTCACAGATTCAAGGCCATCATCATTGTTCTTCATCATCATAATAAAATACTTTTATATTTCTATTATTTTGTATCATTGTATTACGTTCATCAAAGCCTAAATTGGTTCAGCTAAAAGGTAACACGACACTCATTGACTGTTAGGCGGTACGAAGTTCGCCGGGTCAGCTAGTAAATAAATAAACCCAAATAACGTGAAATAAATTTGAATAAAACTAGATTGATATAGAAGTCCACAGGTTCAAAAGCCAAGGACACAGACCCCAGACATTTCTAAAACATGTGTGTATTCTTTGTGCTTATTGCTTGCTTTAACGGTAAAGACAGACAACGTGAGGAAACCTGTATACCTAAGAAGTTCTCTATAGGAATTTTGAGTATGTGTGAAGTCTAGCAATCCGCACTAGGCCAGCGTGGTGGATTAAGGCCTCATCCCTCTCAGTAGTGGAGGAGGCCCGTGCCCAGCAGTGGGATAGTATATGCAGGGATGATATTATTAAACTGACATAATATAGGCTACATTTATTCCAAAACAGTACTCACTACGTCGTTTAATTGTAGAAAGTGCGAGTGGAGATGCTAACTTAATTTAATTTTACATATATCAATTATGCTATAAGCGTAGATACGTTTTTGAATTTTGGGGTCCGAAAAGTAGATCTTAGTAAAATGGATTAGCGCGAAACTGCATTTCTTTCTATGCTATCAGTTTCAAAAATGTTCTCTTAAAATATTGGCCCTTCACCGTACTGAGAAATCTAAACAAGTCTAAACATGTCAAAAAGCAGTGAAAGTATTTCAAAAAAGTCTACCTGCGTCGTCCCAAGGTCTCAGTTCCGAGTAAATGTTATCATGCGTCATTAGAAAGTTAAAAACAAGTGTAACAATTAAATGATTCATTGAGCGGTCAGTTGTACTTGGGGTTTACCGATTGCCATCCTTTTGGACTTCTATTAAAGTATTCTTTTGTATAGCTAAAAACTGTATGTATATTTATGGTAGAGACAAGGGATTTTTATGATTTTAGCGATGTATGTCAGTGGCAAAGATTCCATAGAACCCGATTACTGCCGGCTTCCCTTTCATAACTCATGTAAAAATAATAATCATTGGAACAATTTGCAAACCGCATTTATGCATATTTGTAGTACTTATATGTCTTATCGGGTTCTCTTTCGAAAAATTTCACCTTTCGCCAAGGATTTATGTATGTTCCAATGGCGAAGGGATATAATCGGATTCCTACCGGCTTCACTTTTGTAATTGATGTAAGCAAACTAATAAAAAATTATATTAACGAATAAACAATTAATATTTATAGCATAGTGACCTAAAATCCAATTATAATTAGTATTAGTAGTACTTCTGCGTTTCAAATGTACAATACCACATTTTATCAAAATCTAGTGGTTACCCATAAATAGCGTTATATTCGTATTTATAACATTAGCATGCATTTTGGATATAAAACGAAAATCATTTCTATATAATCAAGTTTCGCACGCTATAAATAGGATTCAGTTTCCAACTTTCACTACAAACAATGAATTTTAACAATAACTTAACCCAAATCACATGGATTATCTCTTTAATGTTTCTTTACTCTCAATTCACGCCTCAATTTTAGACCCGATTTTTAGTAACAGTAAAATTACAGTTATTGTTTAGTTAGAGGTCATGCGTGGGCGCACTATCTGTAGTCGGAGATGTTTGACGTTTAAATTAATTATTACATCAATAAGTACTACGTGGCGTACAAACATTACTGTCATTAATGTATCGGGAATAAACCGTAAATGTGTAATTAAAATTAATTATATTATATTATTGATTTGATGCAAGTCATTGAGCGTTTTATGCATTTAGTATAGCGCCTTACTTCAGCTTTGTTATATTACAAATTTGTATGAACGTACGAATATTTAGATTTTGTGGAGTGACACAATTATGTCAGACTGTTGGAGCCGCAACACAGGCTGATCTCGGAACGCAATACATTTACGTGGGTCACTATGGAGGGTGTAACACCTTGTGTGCAGTGGTCGCTATCTGGTCAGATATAAAATATATCCTACGATGTCGTTTAAGACAGCTACTGATATCACACATACTGGGAGTAATATTACTATCTTAAACCATACTTGTGGCCGCTCTACTATAAGATCGTCTTAGTTACCATTTTAGTTCTAGATGATATGGCATTAAGGAAGTCACGCTCCAAGTCCAATGTCGCATAAAAAGTGCCTTAAATATTTGAAAAATTGGATTCTTATGCAAATTCTGTTAATACCTATAACAAGGAAGCTGGTAAAGATGTTAGGCTTTGTTTTTTTGCATTCCTTTGCTGTTATTATTGTCGATTCGAGATTTTTGTAGGTTATAGGAAAGATTTATTTATAAAGGCATGTTTTGTCTTTCAACCATATTGTTTAAGATAACTATTGCATAATTATATATAATAATAAAACCAGCCTTATACTATATGCTGTCCCACTGCTAGGCACGGGCCTCCTCTACTACTGAGAGTGTTAAGGCCTCGTCCACCACGCTGGCCTAGTGCGGGTTGGTGTTGCGTAATTATTAATATTAAAATCTAAGTTAATTTTATGTTGTATTGAGGAGTAGTCGCGCTCATATCAGGCGAACGACCTGCTTGTTATGCCTAATCATGAATTTGGGCTTCCCCGAATAAAAAAGAAACGAGTTTTTGTAGCCTTTGGACTTACCTCGAACACATTACATCGCGGAACGGATGGTAGATATGCACATTTTTTATAATACCTACATACCAAAGAGACTTCATATTAGTAGCGAAAGGTGAAATTTGAAGGGAACCCGACACAACATATTTATTTATAAATTGAATGAAAGTTTACAGCACTTGGCCAAAACACTTACATCTAACACTAAATTTAAACATATTACATAGACAGCAATAACAATAAATAAGATATAGGTACTAATGTATAAATGCATTATACATTAGTATAATCTATGTATAAATGCGGTCTGCAAATTCTAATGATAAGATTCTACATAAAGGGAAGCCGGTAGGAATCGGGTTATATAGACTCTTCACTACTGCTTTATATATATCTATAGATAAATATTAAGTATTATATACATACTAGCGACCCGCCCCGGCTTCGCACGGGTGCAATGCTGACTTATTAATGGATGTTATTATACATA